>NW_027466054.1:5370000-5582500 GCF_046127955.1 Nelusetta ayraudi | reverse complement strand
CAGGATCACACCTGGCAGCGGGTGCAGCGGGCACAGCTTGTGGAGAACATCCTGCCAACATCATTTTGACAATTTAGTCATCATCCAATCATAGGCAGAGTCGACACATAAGGAGCGCCTGGGAGGATCACCTTGGTGGTGCTAAACTGCTTTCCGAGTCGCACTCTGCCGCCGCCCCTCCTGGTGTAACCCAGGGTCTTCTTGCTCTTCGGTCCATTCAAGTCACCATTGGGAGGCAGGTGGAGCTCTAAAAACAACACCTGCAGGGAATAAAGTAGGGGTCGGGAAAAAAAAATCATTCTTAGATTAATCACGATGATGACATTGCCAATTATGAATTGATTCACAAATGTAAAAAAAAACCATTTCTTTAGCAAGGCCGGAACTCATCTGCGACTACGCTGCAGCACAGATGAGACAACGCACATTAGACACACGAGCACGCAGATTAAAACAAACTCATGAAACGAGACACAAGGGGAAAAAGAAACTGAACAAAAGTCACTGTAAGTTGTGTCACGCTACAAACAAATATTGTGGGAACACGACAAACATGAGGAACCATATCGCCTGCTGGCACCTGGAGTTGGAGGAAAAGACAGAAAAACTTAAACTTAATTATCAATAAAAAATAATAGAAAGGAAATTGGTTTGTTCAAAATGGATAATTAGAAAGCACTTGGTTTATTAGTCACACAGTGAGGGGGAAAAATATATGTATATATATTGGAATCGTGATAAATCGCGATTCTCAATTAATCGTGATTCATTGAATTGTAGCCCTCTGAATCGGAATTGAATAATCGATAAGCGATTCCCCAAGAAAAAAGCAGTGGGTCCGACTTTGAAAAAAAGGTTTCTCAGACGTGAGCCAGCTGGGACGAACCTGTGCCACGTCGTCCACACTGGTGAGCGAGAAGCTGCGTCCCGCCAGGTTGTATGCCTGACACTCCAACGCCGAGAGCTTCGCCTGCATCACGTGCTTCTGCCGCTCGCACTCCTCCACGCTGAAGCCCACGCCGTTCAACTCCAGCAGAGCCAAACACACCTGGGACGGCATCTCCACGCTCCTGAAAAATTCTAAATGGAACGAGACGCGACGTCAGCGCCAATGTAGGTGCGCGCTCACGGTGAGTTCTGCGGCTTTCGTCGGGTCTCCGTACTGAGGGCGCCGTCTTCCTCCAGCAGGCCCGTGATGTGGCTCATGACGGCGTTCACGAGCACGCTGGTGGTCGCCGCCCTCACGCGAGGACAGTGCGTGTGTGGACTCCCGAGTCCGTCCAGCAGAGGCAATTCTTCGGGACAGAAGGCGGTCACCATGTTTGTCAGAGTCCTTTCCTCACTACTGGGGTCCAACAGCCAGCAAGCGACCTGAAATAGTCACATTACAAAAGAACAGCAGATGATACTTACATGTGTGTAATAATTGGAGACTTTGAAGAAGAAATAGCGACATCATACATTTTAGATTGCAGTGCTCTTTCACTTAAATGCCCAAAGGGACTCCATAATCTCCCTCTCCCAAGCTTGCCAGTGAACTACGGTGGCCTGCTAGTACAAACCTTGATACCTCGTCCTGCTTCTTCATTGGTTTATTTGATGATGCAAGTGTTCTGCCTAATTGAGAAACGCGTTGTCAGGCAGGCTGGATTGTCCACACCAGGCTTCCTAGAAATATGGCAGTGCAAGATGGCAGCTAACTGGGAGCAAGACCCTTGCAAAATGTGTTTTCTTATATGCATATAAGAACAGTTGTAAGGGTAGGAAAACCAATTTACTTTTGTTGTACTGTTGGTACACACTTTTATTTATGTATTTATGGGCTCTATGTTACGCTTTTACCAATATAAAAATCATCAATTTAGCCAAATTTTACACTCGACCTTTAAAACCCATACATATACATGTATATATATATATATATATATATATATATATGTATATATATATATATATATATATATATATATATATATGTATATATATATATATATATATATATACACACACACACACACACACACACACACACACACACATATATATAGTGAAACTTGCAACAGTCGCCCTGTTGTTATGTGTATATATATATGTGTATATATATATCTATCTATATGTATATATGTATATCTATATATATCTATATATATCTATATATATATATACATATATATATATATGTATGTATATATATATATATGTATATATATATAAATATATATATATATATATATATATATATATATATATATATATATACATATATATATGTATATGTATATATATATATATATATATATATATATATATATATATATATATATATATGTATACACATACATATTCTGAATGTGACATGCAGTGCAATCAAATTTGTACTGTGTTAAAAAAGAAACTGGACAGCTACCTTTGGATCTTCGTAGTTTCCCTCCAGGCTGATACCACAGCTGAGTACAAGCGTTTTATACACTTGGATGATGTCGTATGTAATGACAACGCTTTCACGACCAGCCGATGGCCTGCTCAGGCAGGTCTTCACCTGGGACAGCCTTTCACTAACTGGCAAGTCATTGTCCAAAGGAGGCGGGGCCAGACTGGCGCTCAAACCTGGAGGCCGAGAGAGCAAGTAAAGGGAGACGCCGCTGGATAGAAATTTGTGCATACGTTTTTTTATGTCAAATATGTGTTTACCTTCACTCTGCTCTTGCTGCAGAGACAAGTAGTACGCATCCCTCGATCCCCAGCAGACAGCCAGTCCAGTAAGGACCAGTCCATCGCTGTTTGGAACTGGGAATCCGTCCACCCCGGGGAGCTTCCGGTGAGCTACTGAGAAGAGTGTGAGGGATGAACAGACGACAAGTTTTTAAAAGGAAAGATTTGAGAAATGTGAGAACAGTAGATTTAACTGATTCTGGACACAATATTGCTAAATTTCACAATGGGCCTGAGGCGGCTGCTGCTGCTGCTGCAGGGAGAAGCAAGCACGTCAGAGCTCAGTGCCCACAGTTGACCACAGGGACGCTGCACCTTTGTTTGATCAACCTTATTTGACCCTTTGTTTTGTGTTTGATATGCAAGTGAGAGTTCCTCAGCTGAGCTCAATCTCCCAATTTGTTTAGTGAGTTGAAGGCGGTAAATAAAGATCATATCGGTCATTTAAGGATTATAAAAGTTTATTTTAAACAGCACATTTGTTCTGAGGTAAAAGTGTTGAAACACTTTTAAAAGGCTATTAGATGAGACTTTTTTTTAAACCTTTCCCTTTTTTAATGTTTTCAACCTGAGTTGCACTAAGTTTTGAATTGTGATAAAATTGTGATAAAAACAATGACCAGAATTACACTCATAAGTGTATCTTGAATTGCTCAAGTTTGTGGTACTTGGAGGAAATCAAACTATTCTGCCATAACTGCTCCACATTTACCGTCAATCTTTGGCTTTTACCTGACGCCGGCTGTCTGTTCTCCATCTTCTCACAGGCCAAAGCCAGTGAGTAGCGCTCCTTCGTCTTCCACTCGTGGATGAACGTCTCGAAGAGGCGTCTGTCGCTCGCCACGTCAATGATGGAGAAAATCCCAGAGTCGCTGGAGCTGAGCGACGCGTCCTGGGACTGCTGAAGAGAAAACCCTGCTTCGATCACGGAGGGGTCCACGTCGTGGGGGGGGTCTCCCTGGAGGGCAGACGGACCCCCGGGATTCTGCTTCGTGTTTTGCCGTGGCTCAGTTCTGGAGTTCAGCTGCGCAGGTGGACCGGACTTTGCTTTCTGTTCCTCCTGTTGTCTGTGGCCCAGATTCAGTGCAGGGTCGGGTTCCCTGACTGCACTGACCGTGTCGCTCCGTCTTGTTTGAGGTTTGCGGCCCCCTGTGGCTGCTGTTCTCTGGGGCCGGCGGCTGGTGGAGGGGGTCGACTGGTTGAGTGGAGGAGCAGCGTGAGGCGACTGGACCGACGAGGTGGTCACTTTTATCCGGGGTGTGACGGGTGGAGCTTCCGGAGTCGGGGGGATCAGATCACCGGCCGATTCCGGTTTCTCCGTTACATCCTGGCAGTCCTGCCTCGATGGTGGTGCCTCGGGGGGATCTCCTTCTGGAGCGGCGGTGGGCACCTCTCCTCTTTCTGCACCCCCATCCACTGATGATGAACCGGGTAACTTGGCCATATCGGGAGCGTGGCTTAAAGCGGCGTCCTGACAGGGCTGGTCGGACATACTGGGCCAGCGATCAAAGACCTCCTGTACACCGGGGCTGCAATAAAAGAGTGCATTTTCAACATGCGGGTGTTCAGAAAGCATCTTATCTGATGGCACGGCCCTCCTTTCTGCTCCATCCTCTCGTCTCCCGTCTGGTCTGTTGTCCTCGTCCCTGCTGTTTGCTTTTCTGTGACTGTCAGGGTCACGTTGGGTCGCCGTAGCAGCGGAAGTTGTGGGTTTCGGACTCGACCGCCGTTCTTCGGGACACCGCTCGCCACCCCGGCCGGCCTCCGGCTCTCGCTGGGATCTCTCTGCGTGTTTGAGCAGGAAATGCTCGCCCACCAGCAGCGAGTCGCCCCACTCCGACAGGTTGAAGGACGACTCGCTCCACTGGGCGGCTTCCTGCCGCTCGGCCTCTTGGTTGGCCAGCAGCTCGCTGCGCCGTCGCTCCTGGGTGGACGGGAGAGGGTCTCCTGCCCCTCCCCCGACCCCCTCGCCCTCCGCATCCTCTTCGTCCGAGTGGTCGGAGGTCTGCGGACGGTCCATAGCGGCCAGCAGGCCGCTGTCGTACAGGCTGTCGAATAAGAAGCTGCTGCTCCTGTTGAAGCTGTCGACAACGAGCGCCTCGTCCTCGTCTTTGCTTTTATTCCCAGCCACATTAATTCCACCTGGACTGAGAGATGCCTGTAAAAACATTAGCTTTTCAATTTATGGTGTAGTTACATAACTCAAAACTTTTAAATAAAAACTTAAAAAAAAACCAAAAAAAACTTGGTATTATTTTTGGTGACTCACCTGCTGGCTGGTGTTGAGGATCAGCTCCATCTGGGTGTCTGTGAGGGAAATATTAAACCTGGGACAAGCGTCATTGGGAGTACTTAAACAGTTCCTCTCCTCATTTGCATCCTTTTCCAAATCTGCAGTCACCACAGCCGCCGCCTCTTCCTCCTCCTCCGGTGTCTTTTCCGTTTCCGCCATCTGATCCACGCCTTGATGATTATCACGCCGACGCTGCGACGTCTGCTGAACGATCAGCTTCTCTGTTTGAGTGTCCAGTTCGAAGCTGTCGCCAAAACTCTCTCCCTCCGCCTTTCTCACGGCCTCCTTCTCGTTTTCTGCGAAAAGCTCCGGAGAGGAAAAGTCGTCCCTGCCTCTGCCGTCTACCCGTCTTCTCTTGGCCTCCGGGGAGGACGAGGGCGCAGATCCAGGGGAGGCCGACTGGTGGGAGTCCCGCTTGTCTACGTTGGTAGGTGTAGAAACTCCTGGGGGAGCTTCAGCTGCAGAGTCAGAGCGTGAGGTCTGTGCCGCCCGGGTGTCTTCCTGCAGCTGTTTGTCGGTGCGTATGGAGTTGAGGACCTTGCTTAAGGCTCTGGAGTGCCTCAGTCTACCTGGCTGCACAGGGGAGGTGACGAGGCTGGTGGAACCTTCTCCTTTTGAAGTCGGTGAAGGACAGCGACGTGGTTCTTCAGCTCGGGATGTTGGCGCCCTGAACCGAGGAGGAGGGCGGGGGGTGGGAGAGGGCTGAGGAAGAGCCTTCGGTAGGGAAAACGGGCTCGCTAAAACCTCCGACAGCTCCTGTGTCAGGCTCCTCGGAGGAACATTGGCTTGACAATCCTCAGGTCTGACTGAGACGATCTCTTTACTTTTCTGCCTCTCTTGCTTTGACCTTTCCTTTCTATTTTCCTCTGGTTCTTTGTCAGCTGCCATTGAGTCTTTATTTGCGTCACCTTTATCGGATTCTTGGAATATTTCTAATTTCTCAATATGGTGCATTGGCTTGATCAATGGCTCCATCAGATCTTCCTTCATCTCCTCCAGGTTTTGCATTTCTGCTCCATCTTCAGGCTCGGACCTTCCTCGCTCTGTTTTTGTTTCTCCTGCTCCCTCTCTTCTCTCTTGCACGCATTCTCCTCGACCGTTAGTTCCACTACTGCGCGTGTCTCCATTTGCACTGGTTTTGAACTCGTCTCTTTTCTGCAGATTTGTATCGCTGTCCCTCTGCTCTTCGTGAGGCTGGAGATATGAGGCGGACGGCGAGTCAGATCCACTGCTGCTGTCGTCAGAGGTGTGTAAAGCAGGAGCAGCCGGAGCAAGTGTCGCTGGGTCCCACTGGACACCTAACCGGGCCAGATCTTCCTGAAGGAGACGTCTTGCCTCGGAGACAATAGCAGAAGCCGCCTCCTGTTCAGTCAAGGCCCGGCCGCCGGCCACCCAGACACAGCGGAGGCTCCGCCTCTCGGCTGCCTCCCTCTCACTTTCGTCCACTGCACGTTTAGAGCTGCAGAGGACGAGACAAAATTCAATTAACTTGTAGCCGTCGCCATGTAAGTTGACAAAAAGCAGCACACACACAAGTTGCATGAATCAATAAAAACCGAGCTGCTGCCAATGTACAGTCCACTCCCCAGACACTCCCCAGACACATTCCTGGTAAGCTTTGCTGGTACGAGCCGGGCCACCTTTACTTTGACGATGATTCATTCTTTGTGACTTGAATTCAAGAGAGACAATCTTATATTGGTCTTGCCTTGAGTTCACTGAGCACTAAGCACAAGATCAGGTTTTTTTCATAATAAAAAATATGGGTGCGATAACAAATCTATGTATAGAACTGTGTGGATAATACTATCATAGAAATTCATTCCAACTTTCAACATACCTACTTATCGTATGGATAATTCTTTCGTTCTACTTAACTTACCATCTCTAAATAGCCTACATACCTCTTAAAGGGGACTGCATTTCTCAGGGCTTTCTCCACATCAGCGACGGTAGCTCTGGCTAGTTCAGCGACCGTGCAGAGGCCCTGCGCGTACAGCGTTCTAGCCCGTGCTGCGTTCAGGAGGGAAACCCTGACGAGGTCCACCAGCTCCCGCTGGACCCCGAAGCTCAGCCTGGTCTGATACTGGGACAACAGCAGCTCCATGTTGTGCCAGCCCAGACGCTTGCAGAACACGGTGACCATGCCTGGAGGGGCACAAGGGTGTCAGTCAGCTGACAAAGTGAGCAGCCAGTATGAAGGCTTCATAACTGACGAAGGTCGCAAGCAGGCTGCCGCTGTCAAGCACCGACTGATTCCATCGTTCGCCATGTCTTACCGGCGTAGGTGGAGGCAGACTGCTGGAGAGACTGTAACTGCCCACGGCTGCAGTTGTATTTGGATGACAAGGCTCCTAAAGGCACCTCATTCACCAGATCGTTGAGCACAAGGGTGGTAAAGAACCTGAAAGGAGGCAGCGCAGGGAAAAGGGCGAGATCAAAACGAGTGTTGTTGATTGACCGTCATTCCTGAAATTATTCGGTGTTTATTAACAGGGCACATATTGATGGAAAGAGTGTGTCTGAAACTGATTCATACTTATAGACTAAAATTACAATTACATTACTGTGACCAAAAATAAAACCTGGTTCGCACATCACAAAACTGTATGTACCCTTGCAGAGGTGACAAAAGTACTCACATTCTGTACACAAGTAAAAGTATTGCTACTTGTGTAAAAATACTCAATCAGGCAAAAGTACTGATTCAACTTCTTTACTCTTTCGTACTTTTACTTAAAAGTACTTTTACTTTTACTCAAAAGTAAAAGTACGAAAGTACAGGTTCTGAGATGTGCTGAGATAAAAAGTAAACATTTTCAATACATTTATTGATAATTCAGCCAAAATCAAAAAGTTGTGACAGAACAATCTTGGCTGAACTGACCAGAGTGACCCCCAAAGCCGGGATACTCAAAAATAATCTCTACAATATGATCCACTTTTATATTTACCTGCACAACAGCATAGTTTATATTGCTCTACTTCCATCCACAACAACAAATTACTTTAAACAGAATTTGTATCTTTTACACTGTTAAACACAAAGTAAGGAGTGTGTTTTTTTTCATGTAGGAAGTAAAAAAGTGCAGATATTTATGTACAAATGTTGGGAGTAAAACGTTCACGTATCAGAAAAATAAATACTCAGGTAAATTACAGATACCTAAAAATTCTACTTAAGTACAGAAACAAAGTATTTGTATTTCGTTACTTCCCACCTCTGCACTTGTGTACCATTTATGCATACAAAATAACATTGTGATGTGAATGATATCTGATATTTTCCAAACTGGATTTGAGTCAAGACAGTAAGTGTTCGGCAGTACCAGGACGTACAGACAGCATTGTGCGGTCAACATTAATAAATGCATTACCGCTTATGAATAGCCATCTGTCTCCGTTGCGTGTCTGTCTTGGCCACAAGTTTGCCGCTAACAGAGCGAGCGAGAAAACCCTCCTGGACTCCCACCAACTCCGCCACCCTCTTCATTGATGACGAGAGCTGCTCCCACAGGCAGAAGAACTGGTACCAGTCTATGGTGGTCCATTCTGCGTACAGTGGGGTGATCTGCAGGGGATTTAGACAGTGAAATGTCAGTGGAGCCTGCGAGAAGATGAGTCAGTTGTGAAGATGGGACGGCTCGTGTGGGTCGTGAATGAGGTGCAAGGGGCCACAGTTAAAATGAGGCCAGTACCAACGGTAGATATGCATGTGCGTGTGTAAGCGTATACCAGATACAGAATATGCAGATCATTCTCCAGTACAAAGCCCTTCATGGCCCGCTGGAGATCTGCAAACACTGCAAGAGACTCCGGTGGGGACAAGGAGGAGGAGAGGGTAGCAGCACCGAGTTGAGTTGGACAGTAACGCTCCTCTGGATACACAAAAACACCCCGTTATTATTCTTTGAAACATTTTAACTTCTAAGTAAGTTAATTTTATTTGTAGAGCACCTTCCATCGATAAAATCACAAAGTGCTTTCCAGCAGTGATAAAATACAATAAAATACAGAGATGACAAACAGGGAGCACACAGTGACACAGCAACAAGTAACTTCACAGAGGCCCTAGAACATCAACGTCAGGGAAAAGCCTGTCTAAAAAGATATGTTTTAAGTTCTCTCTTAAAACCTTCAGTGGACTCTATAAACATGAATCAACAGCCGTGTGAAGATAGGTGTCCTATGACAAAAAAAAAGAAAATAAATGGCCGTACCCTGTCCATCCTTCTGAATACTGATGAATTCATTATCCATCAGCCATTCGACACATGCCTCAATAGCACCTTTGTTGGCCTCTTCATCCGATTCCTTTTTGCCATTACATTTCATGCTGGCAGCCAACAGGGAGCACGAGGCGTATAACCTCACGTCCTGCGGTGTGCTGGCTACACCTCCAACAATGATCTGCAAGTTGGAAAAAGATTTAAAGGACCAATATCGAACATTTCGATGGAATCTTCAAAAAAGAATCAAAAATACATCTGTTTGACATGAGACATACGGGAGGTTAAGTGAATGCTTTTGCACTTAACCGCTGGGTGCCACACAGGCCTTACAAACTGGGCCTTTTAATTAAAGAGGTAAAATGTGTTTGATACTTTAAAATGTGCATTCATACAATCAAGCAATTGCTCTGCAAGATGAAAAATGTATCTGGACTTCAGCTGTACCTCCAGGATGGCTCGCAGCATGCTGGTAGTGACGCCTTCTCCCTCCCTTCTCACCAGGCAGCTGCTGATTGGCTGAAGAGCACCCTTAAGGAGGCTGATGCCTTTCTGACGTTCAGACTCCTTACACACCAGCACACTCTCACCTGAAATAGAATTTTAATTAAAGAAAGATATCTTGAGACCAAAAGGTGAAGAGTGGTCTTTTTATGCCAGACATCATTCCGTAGGTACCTATTATGTCGACTCCTTTCCTCCCAGCTCGTCCTGCCATCTGTTTGTACGTGAGCGCGTCCAACAAGTGTCCATTGAATGTGGGGGTCCGGATAATGACCCTCCGAGCCGGCAGATTTACCCCGGAAGAGAGGGTGGAGGTGGCAGCCAGGACCCTGACCTTGCCCTGGCGAAATGCTCCCTCCAACACATCGCGCTCATCGAAAGTCAACCCTAAAGAAGCAAAAGAGTAAGTGACCAGTAAACTGTCAAAGAAGTGGCCCAGTAGGCCACTGTGGATGAGATGGGGGACCACGGGTTCGGCTCACCAGCGTGGTGGAAGGCCACGCCCCAGGGCACCGTCCTCTGGAGGATAGAGTCTAAACCTGTTGGCGTACGTCTCAACTGGGCCACAACGTCCTCCAGTCCCTCCTGATCAAGACACACGGACTGAGGCGCCGCCTCGCCCTGACATCCTGAAAGGAGAATGTAAGAGCCACGTGCTTTTGCTCCGCTTTAATGTACACTAATGCAGAGTGACGCCGTGATGTAACATTTGGCTTTGCATGTACCGGCTTGTCTGAGGTTGTAAAATTCTCGGGCAATGCAGTCGACCAGTTTCTCGCACCAATTCTTGGAGGGGCAGAAGAGCAACACAGAGCAGCCATCCTTCACTGTCTCGTAGCACAGGCTCACGATGTGGTCGTCATCTCCCTTCAAAAAATTCACACAAATGATGATTTCAATGATCTCATATCCTTGGAAAAATCATTTTAGAAATATTTCTAACAATAATAATGTGTCTTTTGAAGTGTTGTAACAGGATTCCACCATAACATGTAACATTTATTATTATGTATTTGATGATGATGAGTATTATTATCATTATTATTGACTGTTTTAAAGAAAAATATGAAAGTATAAGAAAAAAAAAAAAAAAAAAAAAACAGAAACAACCAGAGAGACTTGACCCACTTGTGTAAAGCCCCAAGGCTCAAATTACCTTGACGTTGAGAGCAGGAGTGAAGTGACGGACCACAGAGAGGCTGTTGTCGTAGATTTTAGAGCCGACCTTGAGGCGCTCCTCCAGCGGCACGGGTCTGAAGTCTGTCTGGTAAAGCTCTGCTCCTAACCAGCTGGCCAGCAGGGAGAGATTTGGCAAAGTGGCGCTCATACCGATGATCTGTATGCCCTCGGACAGAGACCTGCGAGCGGAGATAAAACACTCTCACCACTCTGGCTCTCGACAGGGGAACCTGGACAGGCAGAGCAATGGACACGAACCCAGTGATGTTCTGCTTCTGAGCGATGTAGCGAATTTTGGTTAACAGCAGCTCCAGTAAGTATCCCCTTCCAGAGTCTCCGACCATATGCAACTCATCCACCACTACCATACCTAGCAGTGCAGAGATAAAAATGGAGTTGGACTCCCTGCGTAAAGTGTACAGCAAAGAAAACGCAAGTATTACATGTGTATTACCAAGTAGAGCCATGCCATCTTCTTCAATGAGCCTGTTAATGAGAGAATTTGCTTTTTCTATGGTGCAGACGGCCACATCCAGTGAACCAAACCCTCCGGCTGCAGACGTGCTGCCCATGTATCCCTCCACGCGCACTCCTGCCTCTTCAAATACACTCTTCAGGATGAGTATAAGAAAAAAATGTAGGTTAACGCAATGCATGTAAGTGCATGCAGTTTCCAGTCCACCACCCCCTCACCTGAAGGTAAAGCATCTTCTCTTTGGCCACAGACACAAATGGCAGAATAAACAAAGCTTTCCTCTTGGTCTCCAACACGCGTTTCAGCATCAGGAGCTCAGACACCAGAGTTTTACCAGCACTTGTTGGGGCTAAAACAACACTGATCGTCAGTATAAGACTTACATGCAAACAGCGGTGCACCATCTGACATTCTTTGCATGGAAACACTTCTTACCAGAGTAAACCAGGTTGCCTCCCTGCAGCACCTGTCCAACACAGAGGCACTGAGCCTGCCATTCGAACATGTGAGTCACTCTGTGTTTGTGGTATCGCTCCAGGACAGGTTTTGGTAAACCCCAACTGGATAACAGCAACTTTTCATCTTGATCTGAGGGAGCATGTAGGGCAATGCCTAAAAACAAAATATGATTAAGTGAATACTTTCACAAGTGACCATATACCGGACAAAGTCTTTCAGTCCGGGCGTTTTCAGCACAGTAGTGCTAAAATGATTTGGTTGAACATTAGATGGATAACAAGTATATGTAATAAAATGAGGCTACTTTACCTGGTTGAGGTAATGTCGCAGTGAGCGCACTGAAGTCTAAACCACTGGGCACTGTGAGTACAGAGGCTGACTGGTTCTGCAATGACTGCTGAAGTTTGGCCTTCTTAATGCGAGCAGCAATTCGAGTTGGGCTGAACAAGATGTAGTCCTTTGACGCAACAACTTTCACGTTTGACTCGTTCTGACTGTCGGTAGGAGAGTTCCTCCTTCTGGATGCCACTCTCTTCCCACTGAAGCACAGAAAGTCCATTTTGTTTGTTGTCGGTTATTAGTAAAATACACAGATGGATTGGAGAAAGGAAGAATTAAACACTGTGTTTAGTATGTTAACTCACTTGGATGAGGTGCCCACTTTTGGACTGTTACTAGTCTCCTGACGGGACACCTTTTTAGTACAGGCAGAGGTCTCCGGATGTACCTGAGCAGTCTGTGCTTCCCCAGAGTCCTCACTGAAGAGAAGCCTCTGGACCAGATCTTTACAGTCTGCATTCCATCCTGGTCTCTTGCCGCCACCACTCTGCTCTTTTTCCTGAATACAGGGTGCTGTGTGTTTTTGTGGTCTGACTAAATCTGCCAATGAGTCCCGTTCTGGCTGAGCAGGTATGTTCACTGCAACTCGACAAGTACTTTGAGGCCCACTTTTCACGGGATCAACAGCATCCAACACCTGCAACATCTCCTCATCAAGAGCTAATGTGGATTCGCCGAGTGGGAGCGCCGCTCCTCCGCCCTAGGAAGGAGACGAAAAGGGGAAAATTCTGCTTAGATTTAATTTGTTTTTAAAGGACATTCCAGAAAAAGGCTGTTACATTCACCATGCCGCTGTTTTTGTGAGTGTTCACCGATGTGTTTACTTTGTCGTCTCCATCTGGCAGATCATCGGTTTGAGAACTGTCCCAAAAAACAAAAAAAAAACAACCCTGATCAGTTCACACCCGTTGCGACCAAACGTGATGTTATATCTGTCATATTTCTTCGCCATAATACGCGAAAGTGTTGCCAAGCTTACCCCCTCTTCTTCTTGATCTGATGTTGTCCCATGTAGCTTTTCTTTTTTAAGTGAGGACGCGAAGAGCTCATAGTGAAGAATCAGGACTTTTGACAAACGTCCTACTGACCGTTTATACGTTAACATGACATCTGCTTAAAATGTGTTCAACGACCTTAAAACCGACACTATTCACCAAATACAATGTTACAGATGAACGGAATCTACCTCAGGTGCGTGATTATGGTCGCGAAGTGTAAACATTCCCTCTTGACAGCGCAGAGCAGATAGTCTGAAATCAAAACCGCCGCCTTGGTGTTACATATAAACAGTCCTCCGAGACAAATGCTTGGATCCCAAGGTTCCGTTTCTGTCTGCGCTTTCTGTGGCTGAGGGGGAAGCACAATACACATACGCTGCACTTTTGCGATTTCCACTGCCTAATTTTGATGCCAAATTGATTTTGTCCCTTTCAGCGTGTTCTTGGTGTAAGATGGGATGGTTAGTTGGCGAGTGTCTTTCTCCTCTCAAACTTTGTATCTTGTGTGTGCGTTATAATACCGTTAGAATTTTCAAAAATCGATTTCCCCCCTGTAAGATATGCCGAACGTAATACGAATTACTCCCCTCCTAAAAAATGGAGTGGAGTGCCTTTCTTGTCTTAATTTCTTAATTATATAATGATATTATTTAACTTTGACTTGTTCAAACAGTGGGAAACATTAGGACAAATTAAGATAGCGTGTACCCATGGCAGGTGGCATCTAAAGGTATTCTTAACTGGTACATGAACTAGACTCAGAATTTAGAGATTGCCCTTTGTAAAAAAAAAAAAAAAAAAAAATTAAAAAAATATATGTATATTTATCTGAACTTGTGGTGCACAATTAAGAATACGTTTAGGTTTGTGAAGGTAAATGTGGAGTATTGGAAACAAAAATAAAGCGTTGAACAAATTTATTTTATGAAAGTTTCTGTCTTTTATTAAAGACTCTACCGCGAATCGCTTGATGTTAATTGCAAAACACACGCGTATGGGCGCGGCTTCAGTCTCCGTTTCGGGCTGCAGGGCGTGAGCGATGGGCTGCTGAGCGCGCTCCCGCTGCGACGTTGCGGAGGCTTCAAGATGGCGGAAGCCCTGACAACTCAGGAGCAGCTGGTAAGAGTCACTTTACGGATTTTTTTTGCCCCCTTCTTCTAGTCCCGGGCGCGTTTTACAGGGAACACACGTCAAGTCGCACGCCATCTCTCTCATTGGCGATTTATCCGCATAGTTTCCCCCCCTGGGTGTCTGTTGACGGGGGAGTGATGTGGTGGACTAGACAGCTTCTGGCCCGTTCGTTCGCTCCCTCCCCGAGTCGACTGACAGCGGTTAGCATCGACGTTAGCACGATGGCGTTCGCTGGGAGTACTAGGAACCGGCTGTGTCCTCCCTTTTAATGCTCGCTGCTGCTACAACCTGGTTACTACATAAACCACGCAGATGTGTTTGCGACACCTCAGTTCTCGACACGCCTGCTCGTGGTTTTGACCCCCCCCCCCCCCCACCTCCCCAAAGTACTGGTCGTACTCGACGTCTCAAATGTTTTCGCTGGCCACCCAGCTGCCACATGTAACCTAGCTGCTGGGCTAACGCTGATAGCCATTGTTGACTTGTCGGGAAATTCCTCGACAGCCGCCCCGCTAGACGTGAAAGATGCGGTTAGACCGAGTATGACGATTTCTTATAGCCAGACGCCGTTTCCCTGATTCTGCGAGAGCCTCGATGTACGCTGACAACAGTTCGGACCGTCCCTGGTCGCACAATGCGAGATTTGCAGCGAGTCAACAAGCTCGCACCTTTCTATATCATATTTACGGAGGAGAATTCACAGAGCTGATTCCCTGCTTCCTAGCATTATTGTTGTCACGCTTTAGTAAAAGGGGCTGGGCTTGCTGTGGAGAGCAAACGCCGAATGCCACGGAGCTACGAGCTTTACTCTGCTGACAGTTCAGCTTTTTTTGTATCGTTTAAGAACGACCTGCTTTAACTTTACACATAAAAGGTAAACTAACTTTTAAGATGCACTCCTAAATGTAGTCGGTGGATGTTATTACGAAGCGTCAGAGTGTAAGGGGTGGCCTCCTCGATCTCGAGTAAAGTAAACGACTGGTGCTCGGCATTGAATTATCCAGTTTGAGGAAAGAAAGTCTGTTCTAGATGCTCTGGTGTCGGTAGGAACGTGACATTACTGTGACTTCAAGACTTTCAAGTCCCTGTGTTGCTATGCACTTCCTCAAATATTCATAGAATTATCCAAACGTGTTGCAGGTCGATTTGTATATCATTATTATTATTATTATTATTATTATTATTATTATTATTATTATTATTATTATTATTATTATTATTTTCAATAAAACAGCTAAAGATTTGAAATAACATTTGTGCATGTCTTTGGCCCTGCACCCTGCGTGATAACTTTATTCTGTACAAAACTGTCTAAAAGTGTTCACGTTCATTTGAAATTATACGCTATTATTTTAGCCACATTTCTTTATTTTTTGTTATATTCAAATGCTATTCCTATGTGTTTTTGTTGTTTTAGATTTTACTACTAATGCTTCAGTATGTGTTTAGTCATCCCAGCATGCTAGTCAGTCTGACTTGGAAGTGTCACTCTATGAGAAATGCTAATGTAGAATTTTCTGACTGGATAAATGCCAAACTCTGGACTTGTTGCATTTATCCTTTTAAATGTGCTGATTCTACAGATAGTTTTGAAAGTGTTTGTGGTCTTTCATTTCCCTCAACAATGATAAAGTCTTTATAATTATTGTTTCAAGACTTTTGATCAACTCTAATTACACGTAAAAAAGGATTTTATTGCAATTGTGGCCAAACGGTTTTGCGGTTGCATACGTCTTTAGAAAAGCACATTGGAGTCTGAATAGCTCTGCGAGGCTTGCCAAAAGACGTTATTGTTTTGTCCGGATCAGAGTTGGTTCCCATAATTCTGATGAGTTAATCAGTTGATTCCTGAGCTGGCTATGCACTTGGAGTGCACACAAAAGGCCCGGTATGCTTGAGACAAACTGTTCCGTTTCTCCAGGAATTATCTATTGCATCCTCCAGGGCTCTGGCCTGCTTTTGCCATTTGTATAACTTCAGTTTCAGTACAGGGACGCGCACGCTAAGAAACACTCCTGTACGTGCGCCAATTTTAGCTTTTGCAGTTAATTTGCGGCTGTCGGTAAGGCGTGAACTGCCTGATCCCTCAGGCGCCTCGCATCTCGCGGTCTGATTAATTTCCGTCGCTGTTTGATTTTGCTTGTTTGACAACATCATCTCATTGTCTGTTTATCCAGGCAGTGGAGGAGTTCCTGGGTAACGTGCGCAGCAGGGAGCAGCCACACAGTGCAGGGCTGGTGTCCCAACCAACAGCTGTGAAATTTCTAAGGGCACGAAAGTTCGATGTCACCAGATCCATCGAACTCTTCCAAGCATACAAGGTATGGAATTAAGTTAGGTTTAGTACTTTGTGTCTCACAAGTAGTTTTTTTTATCTTGTTTTTTAAGAAATTTTCTTTGTATCTTTTTCTGGGTTTTGTGTTTTTTATTTTTTATCTTGTTTTTCTTCAGCCTTCACCAAATATTTGATAATAGCCGGACATTATAAAATGTGTCTAGTGCTCCTAGCACTCAGTGAAGTTAAATGTATTTATAGATGAATGAATCCAAAATTACATTTTGCTTCAAATATTTGCACTCGTGCGTCCCTTTCCCTAAACTCTGAATCTAAAATAGCATAATTTCCCTCTCCAACCTTAAACATAGGAAATCGTCCTGCCAAGGAACTTTACATACAGCATATGCAAGGTGTTTCAGCAAACAATCATATCAGTAGCAGTCTGTATCCTTCAATTCTATTTAGTAATTATTTTACTGGAGCTGAAAGTCGGTGCTCTGAGATCTCTCTGCAGAACCTCGTTGGAAGCAATAAAGTCTGCCAACCAAGTAGTTCCCCTATTTCCATACAATATCATGACCGCACTCTGCTTCCTCATTTCACGATCAGAACACAAGAATCAAGGAAGGCATCATCAACATCAACCCCGATGAGGAGCCCCTCCGCTCTGAGCTGCTGAGTGGCAAATTCACAGTTCTGGTGAGTGATAGAGGGACGTGCACACTCGTAAACATTCCTGTACATTGTCACATGAATGTCGGATTTCTGTGTGCGCATATACGTGGCTGTTATGCCGGCAGGTGTGTGTTATGACCGTAGAAAGAGTGGCACATTAAAAATAGAATCGTGATTATTTTTGACTTGATGTCTGTTTTTCGTTTCTACCAGCCTGGCCGTGACGCCAAGGGTGCTGCTCTGGCACTCTTTACTGCTCGTCTCCATCGGCCAGACGTCACAACCCACAAAGCTGTTCTGCAAGCCATCATCTATCAGCTGGATAAAGCCATAGAGAGGTTTGACGCTTTGCTCTTGACTTTATGACTTTACTGGCCTTTGTGCTATTTGTTCAGATGGTTTGGAAACTCAAGACCGCTTTAATTTTATTATGCTGTTGTTTCCCAATGTCTCTTATTGTTTATTTTTGCAAAGAAAAATGTCTTCCTTATTTCCTCCACCAACCTTCTCGTTCTGTTCATTTGTTCCTAGTCTACAAACTCAAAGAGATGGACTAATATTTATCTACGACATGACCAATTCCAGCTACGGCAATTTTGACTATGAACTTTGTGTCAAGATCCTCAATTTGCTCAAGGTAACTATGAGAAACACCCTGTATTACTCGCAGTTTCGCTGTGAAAAATATAACTCATACGGTTTTTGGTTTGCCATTTCTTTTTCTCAGGGGGCTTTTCCTGCTCGCTTAAAATGCGTCTTTATTGTATCATCACCTCTTTGGTTTCGGGCACCTTTTGCAGTCCTCCGTCTCTTTGTTCGTGAAAAGTTGCGAGAAAGGGTATGTGTGACCATCTTTTATTGAGTGGGGGGGTGGGGCTAAAGCGATATGCAAGGTGTTTTTTTTTTTTTTTTTCGCGATTCATCAATTGAACTGCTTGCGTTTCCTTATTAACCAGGTGTGCACCGTGAAAGCCCCCGAGTTGCCCAATCACATCCCAGTCCCCTCCCTTCCCGAACACCTGGGAGGAACGTCCCAGTACAGCCACGTGGCTTGGATCCAGTCCTGCGTGAACACGCATGCCAACACCGTTCAGGGAGATAATCAGGAGCACGACTGCGTGGGCAGTCTGCTGCGCTCCTACAGCCTGGAGTGCAGCAACTCCAGCGCCGGCGCCACCCTGTCCCACGGCAACACCCAGCTAGGCCCAGAGATAACCACGGCCAACTCCAACTGCTACGATGACAGCAACGCCAACCCGCACAACCACTGCGTGGCGCTAGAAGGCAGGACTCACGTCTCGGGGCAGTCGGCCGCAAACAGGCTGCAGGGAAACCACCAACACTGGAACGGCTCGGCCGTTAGCGCGACCGGCGGCAGCTGCGGCCCCAACGCCAACACCAACGGCCACGGGCGCCAAGCCCCGCCCCAGTCGGACACGCCCCCCGACACGCCGCTCTCGCAGAAAAGCGAGGGGGAGGCGGCGGACGGCAAGACGGACTCCGCCGGGACGCCCCCGAGCGAGGGCGTTGCGGCGGAGGATGGCGAGCAGGAGGAGGGCGTCCCTCCGCTGCCCCAGAAGTCTTTGCCCCGCCCCCCCCACCAGCCCTACTCCCAGTCCCCGCAGCTGTCGTCGTCGTGGGGTCCCGATGACGACGACGACGACCGCTACATGGAGGTGTCGGTGCACGTGCCCGAGCAGGGAGGCATGACGGTGCGCGAGCTGGTGGAGTACGTGAAGAGGAAGAAGAAGAGGGGAATCTATCAGGAGTACGAGGACATCCGCAAGGAGCCTCCAGCAGGAGCCTTCGACTACTCCAAGTATGTGTCTGCCAGCCTCGCTCGTTTCTTTGCTTTTTGTCTTCTTTTGCTGTCTTTTTTTGTAGTAGTTTGACAAATGTGGGTTTCACATTTTTACATGGTCTATTTTCAGAAAATTGGCCAACCAGATAAAGAACCGGTACAGCGACGTTCTCTGCCTGGACCAGTCACGAGTGCGACTCTGCCAGCTCTGTGATGATGAGGATGAGGTAATTTTTGTCAATTTATTTCACACCATACTCTCAAAATTGATGGCATTTACAAATGTTTTCTCAGAGCTGTGAAATATGATCATTTGTTTGAAAGACAGCAGGTTGCAACATTTTCATATTTTTTTGTGTTTAATTTTATTATATTTTATGTATTAACTTCATATCATTTTTTCAGGTGTTCAGGTGCCACTATAACAATCACAAATTTACAATAATGGGTGACACAGCTAATGGTCGTGACTTCAGCCATACAAGCTGTGTGCGCTGTAGATTTTATTGGCTGTCCGTTTTGTTTTCGTTTTGTTTTTTTCTAGATTCAAGTTTTAGTTCTGCAAACACGTGGAGGCCCCAGCTGTGTTGATAAGTCATGTGTGGCGTCAGGAAGCAGTTGATTTTGCCAGTGAGTTGCTGCTGCTACATTCTCTTTGATGTGCCTTGCAGACTTCAGATTACATCAATGCCAGTTTCATGGATGGGTACAAGCAAAGCAACGCCTACATTGCAACTCAGGGTGAGCGGCTCAATCACACCGACCCGAACGTGAATCTGTTCCGCCGTGTCTCTGCACTCCCCACATCCCCGTGGCCTGTAACACTTCCTGTGCTCCTCAGGTCCTTTGCCAAAAACCTTTGGTGACTTCTGGCGCATGGTGTGGGAGCAGATGGTACTTCTCATTGTGATGACCACCAGGTGAGTCTCCCCTTTTCTCTCGCCTTTCTAATTCACAGAAACTGTGATCTGTTAAAGCGGCTCGTCCTTCAATGTGTCCAATGTATTGTATTTCAGGGTGGTGGAACGCGGGCGTGTCAAGTGCGGTCAGTACTGGCCCCTCGAGGAGGGCAGGACCGAGCAGCACGGCTACTTCCTGGTGAGGAACACGCACATCCAGGTGTTCCAGGACTTCAAACTCTCCTGCCTCGAACTTTACAACACACAGGTGAGTGAAGGCATCCGCGCGTCCACGCTGCTCTTCTCTGCTGTTGCCCACAGCAGTCGCCGGCACTTCTATTTTTTTTTTAAATTTCAGTGTTTTTCCTTCCACTAGTCTGGAGGAAGACGTGAAGTTTACCACTACCTGTGCAGTCGCCAGCACTTTGCAGTAGTGTTGTAGTACTCAAGATTGGTCTTGGTCTCAAGACTGGTCTCAAGACTGGTCTCAAGACTGGTCTCAAGACTGGTCTCCAGATCACTTTTTAAGGGTCTCATCACGGACCTGGGATTTTTGATCAAGACTCAGGCCAACACTGCAATGACTGATAATAACGGAAAAGAATCCAGCTGCTGCCGTTTTACGCTTTGTTTGTGACACCCAGAGTGACTCCCTGCCCTCTTATTCCTACTCAGTTTATTTTTTAATTTTATGAAGCAAAGTTGTTTTTTTGAAAATGGTTCAGTATAGTTGACAAAGCAGCAAAATCTTGAAGAAAATTATGAAAAGATACCTTGCATTTTTTTCTGTTTTGTTGTTATTTTTCTTTCTTGGATATATAATGGCTTGACTACAACACTACTTTCCAGTTTTTTAAAGTCTGTGTGTTTCCTTCCACCAGTCTGGAGAGAGACGGGAGGTTTGCCACTACCTGTATGTCAGCTGGCCAGACTTCGGGGTCCCCAAAAGTGCTTCTGCTATGTTGGACTTCCGTGAGCATGTCCTTCAGCGGAGAGACGCTGCGGTCCAGAGCTTAGGTACCAGCTGGACGGGACCTCCAGGGGGCCCCCCAGTGGTCGTACACTGCAGTGCTGGTATTGGCCGCACAGGTATGCATTTATGTTTTTTTTTTGGGGGGGGTGAACTTAATTGAATTGTTTCAGCGTCACTTGGGCTTTGTGCCACATGGGAAGAACCACCCACATTTCTAATACATGGAATCAACTACTCATTTCCCAAAGCAGGACTAGGAAGAGTAAAATTAAGAATTTCACCTAAATACAGCCAGTGTCATGCACTGGTAAGAACTTGATTAGCCACTTTTGATTAATGGTAAACCCCTCTCAAACAAGGCTTAGCTGTCAAGACAAATTCCAGGAGGAATTTTGACAATAAACGTAATCAATCAATCCTTTTACAGCCTTAGCAGAAAACTTTGTTTTCTCATCCTGCAAAAACTCTTTTCTCTCATGGTGTCTCTCATGCTGTCAGGCTAGTTGTACGACATCCCAGCAGCATGCGTGTCAAGGCAGCTTTTTCCTTGACTAACTTCTTTTCTGCTTCCCTTCCTCTGCCAGGAACCTTCTGTACACTGGACATTTGCCTGTCCCGTCTGGAGGACATCGGCACAGTCGACATCCATCAGACAGTGCGGCGGATGCGCACACAGAGGGCTTTCAGCATCCAGACCTGGGACCAGTACTACTTCTGCTACACGGCAGTTATCGAGTATGCCCAACGCAATGGTAAACTGAGTCCGGTGCAGTGGTCTGACTCAGACCTGGACACTGACAGTGAGTGAAAGCCACACGGTGGAAACCAGACGTGCGAAAAGGCGTGGAAACGGCCAACCTGAGTCATAGGAGCGGCGCCGAGGAAGACTGCGACTGTTCTGCCAAAAGAGACAAAGGATGAAGACTTAATTTTGACCTGTGATGTTATGACGTGGGCTCCCACCGTTGCTCGTTGCTCACAATTATGACGGAGTGGAGCTATGAGCCGGACGCAACAATACGGAGAGTGGAGTCCGTGCATTGCATCGCTGAGAGAGCAAGCTGTCCTGCCAATTTGCAAGCCCCCTCCCCCTTTTATCGGTAAACTATAAGGGGGCTTGGCCTGCCCTTAATCTGTCTTGTTGACAAGAGAGTTGTACGAGTTGACTTGTAGCATTTTTTTTTATATATCGACTTGCACATGAGGAACGACAAACTTGAACCGTACCCCTCCGAACCCTCCAACCCTGAGTCTTTGTTCCCCCCCCCCTTTTTTTTTTGTATTTTTGTTCCGTTTCATCCCTGAACGAGTCTGCAGTGGCAGAGGAAATGTGAAGGGCAATGTGAAACTTGAAACGCCATTTTAACGTTCTTGAAATGGTTCTGCGTGAGCTGACGGTCGTTTGCAACAGTGGATGTGTGTGCATGTGTCTGTGAATGTGTGTGTGTGTGTGAGCCATTAAGTACATTTCCGTTTGTTGCAATGTCATCATGTTTTTGGTTTCCTTTATATCTTACGGTGCATTTTCTACGTGTGTTTCATATCTGTGCATATGTAGACTAACTTTTCAAAGCCAAAGTCCTCAACATTGAATGCTTGGATGTAGTCCTTACTGAGATATATATTAGACAGAAGTCCATGTATATTCTTATAACATACATTTGTACATCATTGTGTATAATAACGACCTCTGACTAAAGCCTTGTTTAATATAATTGATGAACACAGCGAGAGCAGATATCTATGCGCTGAGCCAGACTGTCACAAAGTACATATTTAAAAGGTTGCGCCGTCGAGACTTGACATCACATTGCAAATCAGTGATCGATTCGTCAGGTCTGCCGTCGGAGCGTTCTGATTGGACTATCTTTAAGTCATTTTGGCCTTAACCTGTTCCACTGCCTGGCTGTCCTCAGACCTCCACCCACCCCTCCCTTCTCCACCCCACCCAGACTCCAGCCTTTCTTTTCCTCTCCTGCTCTTCTCTCCCTTTGCGAGCCCCCTCTCGCCCTCCGAACCGCAGCTGTTTGCGTTTGGTTGTCGGGGCCCCGGCGGTGCGCCTCCCATAATTGTGCCTTCGAACTCTTCTTAGCTAATGTCTCGCTAGTGTAGTAATAACACCGAAACGAGTGCACTTGAATCGTACACATTGACCTTGCGTCACACACACGCACGCACGCGCGCACACACGACACCCACACGTCGTCGGCCTGTTGTCCTGTACATAGTACACTACGTATTCGTCACACGGCGGTAATAAGTTACAAAGGACTGAGCTCTGGTTGGAGACATGGCTATTCATTTATCTTTTGACCTCAGGGGTTAATTCTAATGTTTGTTTTTTTTGTTTTGTTTTATTTCATTTCTTGCCTTTGTGTCAAAGATTCGTTTCTGGGTTTGCCTCTGGTAAATTATCATTTAAGAAAAGAAAACAAATACTCTATCTACTTCATTTTGTATTTTTTACTGTATTGTATCCTTCTATATTTATGTCTTTGTAAAACTTCAACGATATTGAAATCAGTGAATGTTGGTACGATGCTACAGAGAAAACCAACAAGTTACCGCGTTTGATAAGCTGAACAAATCAGATGTGGGGGGGGGGGGGTGAAGTCTATTTTTTGTTCTCTGTGAAATTTTGATGGAAGAAGTCATTTGCCATCGTATTTTTCGGAACTGACTTGTAAAAGAAAAACAAATGGGACAGCAGAGTGGGAGGGTGACTATTTTTTTTAGTGAGCTTAATGAGAACTGTTCAGTAACATTTATCGTCTCGTCGTCTGGTTGCCAAGGACAAAGCAAAAAAAAAAAAAAAAGTAAAAAAAAAACCATGAAGAGAAAAATGCAAAAAAGAGAAGTGGCTGTCACTTCTGTCCATACAACCCTAACTTTTGTGTCTAAGAGTTTCAAAAAGTATCTAAATATATATATAAATATATATCTATATCTCTATCGTTAAGGTTGATCAGCATGGAGAGAAGCCTCGAATGTTTATCAGGGAAACGGTGTCCGAGCAGTTGGACACACATGGTTATTGTTGGTGAATGTGGACCCTGCATCCCTCAATGCCAAAGGCACAGGCTCACACTAATGTTTATTTTTCTTGTCACAAATCCTTATCAGCCTTGTATCCACACACGCCAAATAACTCAGAAACATTTCAAGCGGATCATGCTGAGCAGCGAGAGGCGGGTGGGGCGAGGGGGAGTTGGGGGTCGGGGGGGTGTCCGTGGGTCCTGCGACACTTCGGTTTGTGTCAGGAGAATGCAGGAAATGCTCTGCATTTGTCATTTCGTGTTGATCTCATGTTCTCATTCTGTACTCTTTAAGTTCTTGTGATTGACATATGGCCTTTTTACATGCTGTCAGCCCAGCTGTCCCATTAAAGCAATGGTATTATGAATGAGTACAAAGCTAATGTGATCTCTTCTTGACTGGATGGAGTGGTGCATAAATTAAATGTGCAGCATGAACGTGTTTACTTGCTTGTCCAGCTGTCAGCTTTATCACTCTGGCCTTCAGTCGATCTGGTGGTTCCATATTTTTTACCCTCCCATTTGGAGCGATTTGCTGTACGTAATGTCATCCAAAAGATATTATGTGGAACCAGTCCCAGCTGCCACAAAGAGTTTGATATCTAGACCGTAATTCATACTAGTGAAGCCGTTTCTTCCATTACATTTCTGACTTGGCTTGTCATAGCCCTTCAACAACGGGTGTCACTTCAGTGAACAGATGGGAGATCATATTTTTGTAAACAGGGCCATTGTTCTGTGTTGTCTGAACTCATATCACTAAACCACTGGCCTTCACTGCATATGCAATAGTTTTTCACCCGAGAAATCTGAATGACTCTTTATTGACATGCACATCCACAAATAATAGATCAGTGAGAGGTTAAGGCTTCAAATGCTGAGTAACTTCGAGCAAACCTCAAATCTATTTTGACATCAACACAAAATGGTCTCATTAAACATGAACTCTTTAATTCTCCCTGATGCCACATTAAGAAGTTATGTTCTTTCTTTTTAATTCCCCATTAATTCAAAAGAAAAATACTCATTTGAATGAATTGATAGAGTTAAGAAGTAAAAGATTACCTGTTTTAAACATTTGCAATACAAAATTCAGCTACCATTTTTTCTTAATGTGGAAGTGATGGCACCTCAAAACAATATTCAATGAACAATAGTGGCAAAAATGCATTTCCGATGTAATGGAGAACCTATAAAGTGTAGCTCATCTCAGTGAAAGTAACATGTTACACCTATTTTCAGATCTTTATTTTTTGTCCCGAGCCTGTACAAACACTGCTGGTTGTAACTTCCTGATTTTTAGAAGAGGAAAAAAAAAACTAGGTGGCTGTTAGGGAAGTCACCAGAGAGTCGATCAAACACCTGACCGGGGCTGTTAAAGCTCCCTTTGTGACATCACAAAGGTTTTTCTTTGCTCCAGAACTGTTTTCATCAAAGTGTGAAACTCAAACCTCGAACCGTGTTGCTGTGAGACAACGGTGCTCATCACTTGCTCGCTGTGATTTTGAAACACAATCCAAACACCCAAGTCAGACCGGAGTTAGAAATGTGTCTCGCTTATAAGTAAACCTGGTCAGATGTGTTGTTATAATTACTTTATTAAAGTGTCAGAATAAATATACAGAAACACCATCAAAGGAGAATGGATCACTTTTAAGTCACATGAAGACTAAAGGAAGAACTCAAACATGTGGTTTGTGTGTTTTCGCACTTGCTTTTGCCAAGTTTGTTGCCACTTAAAAACAGAAATAACTCATTATACCGACAGCTCACGATCATCTGCTGCAGTGGCAGGTTATCATACCATTTTAAACACCCTACACTCCCTGCAGGCTTTTCACACTCAGCTGGGCCGAGGAGTTGCAGCATCACCTGCGGAAGTGTTGCTTTTGAAACGAGTTTGAGTATGATTTCTGAGCACGGGCGCACGAGGCACAGCACACCCCTTTGTAGTACGGGTAGATGCACAGTCGAGCTTGAACCACCACCATGCAGTTGTGGTACTGGTCGCTGCACACCGGATCTGCAAAGGAAAAGGGAAACGAGTCAAAAAAAAAGGAGAAGAAAATCAGTTTTTTAAACATAATATATTGTTGTTTTTCGAGACAATGGACGTACTTATCTCGGCTAAACATGGCTGTTTGTTGCATTCTTCTCGGCTCTCGGGGTTCAAACTCGGATCGCAGAGCTCGCTCGGCATGATGCTGTCGGTGAGACAACGCACCTCACGCACGCGGTAGCCTCCGTTGCAGGAGCGCGAACACTGAGGACGGAGGAGAGAAGGCAGTTCCAGACTAACAATGCATAATCTCTCCATCCAAAAATTAAACACACTACCCTGTTCTAAAAACAACAGACCTGCCTAGAGCGGCCACTGCATTGTAGTTCCCTTTCTTGTCTTCTCTTGGTATGATTAAATTGTACAACTAATGGCTGACAAATAAATAACATTTCCCATTATTACCTGTAGGTTAAACAGGGATTTGCCTGTTTAATTAGGCTTTTTGAATTATACAAAAAAGTCCCATAATATTTCCCGCTGCTGCATTCTGATATTTAGACTGTCAGCCAACAGGAAATGCAACCCGATTCTGCTTTGGCACACCTTGAGTCAATATTTTTAAGTGTCCCATGTTCCACAAAATGTCCTTCACCAACAATGTGTTTGTAGCCTGTCAGCTCCCTTTACGTCTGTTGCGCACACTGATTCTGGGAATAAGCCATTGGTGATGTCAGAAAGGCCACTGACACTGGACTTTGAGACCACCGCACATTCCCTTTCAAACACGCCGCGTGGAAGGCACAACAAAGCATCGCTTTCGGCGGGAGGCTAAAACTTTGTGTTTTTCGTCAAGCTGTAAACAGAGAGCTGGAGATCCTCAGAGTGGAGTTCTCAGGAATGGATGATGAATTGTGCGAGGTTGTTCCAAAAATACACTTTTTCTTTTTTCAAATGTGTTTATTATGGGGCCCTTTAAAGCCAAAAATGACATTTAAGAGGACAGACACTCCTTCAGAAGTTGAGGCTGTAATGACAGACTCGGGACAGACTCGGTGACACTTACTGCGCTCCACTCGGTGACATACCACTGGACGCCGCACGGCTTCAGCGTGCACGGCCGAGCCGCGGCTGGCTGAGGCGCTGCGGAACATTTGGAGGGATCCGCCACCTCCATGCGGCCGTTGTCAGTGTAGACGCAGGCCACACCACGGCTCTGTGTGCCGTTGCCGCACTCAGCGGAGCACTTGAAACACGGAGAGGGCACATGTGAGGGAACACGCTAAGCGGATGATCGTCAAGATTCAAGAGCTTTTATTGTCATTCGGTTTTCAGACAGAGAGAAATATATATGTAATATATATAGCACACATGAAGAACAAGTTAAAATAAGATATAGGATATAAAATATATATTATACAGTATGTTAAAATTCCAAAAATATGAATATACAGGCAATAGAAATATAGTACATATGAACAAGTTAAAAAAATAAGATAAAATTTAATAAAAATAATAAAATTTAAAAAACAAATTAAACTGTTTACATAGGGAGAGAGAGAGAGAGAGAGGGAGAGAGAGAGAGAGAGAGAGAGAGAGAGAGAGAGAGAGAGAGTGTGTGTGTGTGTGTGTGTGTGTTAATCACCTGACCCCAGGGTCCAGTATACCACTCCAGACGGTTTTGGCAGGGACCAGAGTCACATGATGTCACCCCCTCTGGGCGTTCCCCTTCGCAGCTGTCCAATGGGAGGTCGGTCACGTGATTCATCAGACACAAAGTTGAGCGGGTTCGATTTCCTTTGCCACACTCGGCGGAGCACTGATGGATATAACAGGGACCAACACACACTCTTATCCAGAGGAACTGAACTGCACTCTCCTCCTCCTCCTCCTCCTCCTCCTCCTCCTCCTCCACATCTCGCACTAAACAAGCTCACTCTTCAGCGTTACCCGCTGGCTCCAGAGGGAGGTGAACCAGCTGCGCGCGCAGGCTCCCATGTCACAGTTCTGCAGCGTGTCGGGCTTTAGGTTCATGTTACACTCCTCATCGTCCTCCACCTCGCCCTGGTTGCTCAGACACACCACCTCCCTGCTGCGCTGGCCCACGCCGCACGGCACTGAGCACTGGGCGGACAGAGGGTGGGACACGGGAGGAGAGGGAAGACAGGGGTGAATAGAGTGTGCATAGTCAATCATTGTTGTTATTGTTTTGTTTTTTTTAACGGTACAGGAATTTGTGTATTATGATGAATATTTCACTTGATTTGCACTTTAAGCTGTTTTGAAACACTGACTAAAGAAATGATGAATGAACATTTTAAAAATAAAAGGTTGGATCATTACATATACCGTGATGATGGGTCACTGAAAAGTAGGTCTGTAAGGTAGGTATGTGTGTATGTGTGTGTGTGTGTGTGTGTGTGTGTGTGTGTGTGTGTGTGTGTGTACACTACCAGTCAAATGTTTGGACACACCTGTCCTGACTTTATCTTTACTACATTCTTTACTACATATTCCAAACTGTAGATACATACTCAAGACATCAAATATATGGCCAAGAATTGTGGATTAATGTGGCAAAAGAAAAATACCTAAATGTATTATGTGTATTTTACATTTAAGGGTGGCTATTCTAGATCCTCTAAAATAGAAAACCTGTTTGAGTTATTTCACACACTTTTGTTTAATACATATTCCATATGGGCTCATTCATAGTTTTGATGCCTTGAGTGCCAATCTACAATGAAAATAGACATGAAAATGAAAGAAAAAACATTATATCAGAAGTACTGTATGTGTCCGAACTATATATACTATACTATAAACTATATATATATATATATATATATATATATATATATACTATATATGTATAAACCATGAAAAATAACAACAATGCTGTTCAAGCAACAATCTTGAACATCTTATCTGAGCTCTTTCAACATATGTGTGTGTGTGTGTGTGTGTGTGTGTGTGTGTGTGTGTGTGTGTGTGTTTCCTCTCACCGGGCTCCACTCTGATCGTATCTCCCACTGACTGCAGATCTTCAGCTGACATGCTGACTTGGTGATGGGCCTGTCGGACAACCCGCACTTCTCCGGTTCCACAACAGCAGAATCCTCCGTCTCGTTGGTGTGGTGGACGTGAGTGACCTGGCGGCAGATGACCTGGCGATGCTGAGAGCCGGGTCCACACCTCCTGCTGCACTCCGACCACTCCCCCACGTCCCAGCTTGCAGCGCAATCACAAAGAAGGCAATCGCAAGTTGAGAGGAAAAAACACAATTGACGTACAAGAACTGGAAATAGATTAATAGGACATTAAAATTCAAAGGGACTGATCCAATGGCATAAAAAATATGACACCCATAAGTTTGGTCTGACTAGATTAGCTCAACTAGAAAGCATGTGAGTGGTAATATTACAGTAAAAAAAAAACAGGGGCAAAGCATGAACATTGCTCACTATGGGGGACAAGGCTGGACGTTGCAGTCCTCTTCCTGGTGTGATGGCTGGAGTTCAGGGTCGCAGAGGTCAGAGGCAACAGTGGCCTGGGAAAGTTTCTCAACACACCCCCAGAGGGCACTACGCCTGCCTGGCAACACGCAACTTCTGGGTTACATTTCAAGGCATTGAAATAAACATCTTCCATTTATCATTGACTCGGTTATTCTAAATGTAAATTTGTAATTTTGCAAATGTTTTCTTACCAGTGCCGCAAGTGGTGCTGCACTCTGTGTGTCCACTGTTGAACCAGACGTAGGAAGGCTGCGGCTCTGGCGTCACGCTGGGCACTGAAGTAACCCGGTCGGGCTGCGGTTCCTCTGTGGTGACGCCGCGATGGACCTCCTCAGTCCAGAGCGACGGGGCGGCAGTCGAAACTGGAGAAAGGCGGTGAAAAGCAGCTCAAGGGCCAAGTTTCACAGGCAAGTGAAGGCAACTCACACCGAGAGCTCATGCTGCAAACTGGATAAACATAATATCATAATGTGAAGGGATTCAAACTTAATAGAAGCTGCACAAATTGTCAAAGTCTATTAGTTTCTGCAGGAGCATTTGGATGGACCACCTTGGTTTGTCATTAAAAGTCATCAAGACAGAGAATATATACAAATCATGTGTCCAAAGTAGCCGCTTCTCTTCCTTCCTTCCTGAGACTACATAGGTACAGAGACCTGTACCTATGTACAGGTACACTTACTGTTACCAAAAAAAACGCAGAGCATGTTTGCCTAATTGCTTCCATTCATTGTTAAATCCCATCTCTCAGCATCACTATAGAACACATGAACGACCGAGACTGAGACGTTATACTGTGGGGTGTGATCTCAGACACAGCCATGGATTTGGCTGACCCCTCGGAATTCCAAGGATTCCTCCACCCACCTTCAGCCCCAGTACGATTCCGATCAGCAACAAAATCATGAGAAGAATTTTGAGGGTGGGTGGGGTGAAGATGCCCGTGAAGACTTTGTCGATAATCAGGCAATTTCAATCAGCATGAGGGAAAATTGAATTTTATTTCACTAATCTCTTCAATTAAGGCTAAATATTTGGTAATGTAATAAAATCTGCCCCAGGTGACCGGAGCTATTTTCTTATTGAACATATTGAGATTGTAATCGGTGGAAAAGTTGGACGAATGCCGGCATCGCATCTAATCAAAGCTCTTTATTAGATTATGGAGTGTTTTGGTTGAAAGGCGATACACCCTGGCGATACCATCATTCAACAGTGAGATCTGAACTGAACTCTCTGAGCAAGGCGTCTGTCACTCCATGCAAATTTGCTGATGTGGAAAGTAACGAAGGACAAATACTTTGCAACTGTACTTAAGCAGGTTTTTCAGGTATCCGTACTTTAATTGAGTCTGTTGACCTTTTACTTTTACTCCCTACATTTGTAGTCAAATATCAGTACTTTCTATTTCTTACAGTGGAAAAACATGCTTTTTCTTTTTTGTTTAAAAGTGTTGAAAAGATTTACAAATTCTGTTCAAAGGAATTTTACCTATTATATTCTACTTGTTGCTTGAAGTGGAGGTATTTAGAACCAAATCTTTTTCAATTTTGCAAAATTATGAATGAATATATTGTTTAATTAATGGAATAAATTACCTTTTACTTAAGTACATTTCAGAATCTGTACTTTCTTTCTTTTGCAGAGGAAATACGTTGAATCAGTACTTTTAGTTTTACCAAAGTATTTTTTACAGAAGTATCTGTACCTTTACTCAAGTACAGCATGTGAATACTTTTTCCAACCTCTGCAAATTTGTCCAGAGAAAAACAAAGTGTGAGAAATTGTGTGCGATCGCTCACCCGGCGGTGTGATAACAGAAGGTGTGGCTGGCTCAGCAGTGGGCTTCAGCGTCGGCACAGGCACGCTGTATTCATAGTAAACCTGTGGACCCGGCTGTTGATAGATCAGCTGTGAAAGACAAGTGGGCGGTCAAAAGTCAGAGGACGTGTAACAAGCAGTGGAACGGCAGGTGTGCTTCGGCTGATTGCTGCTCACATAGACGTGCACATCTTCGCTCAGCGGCCCGGGCGCGGTGATGGACTCTCCGAGGCGAGAGCGGATCTCGTTGGGTCGTTGGTACCTCAGCTGAGTCCCGGCAGCTGTGAAGACTCCCGGCCTGTCAATCACCCAGTTGCCATTGATGATGGAGATGCCGCTCGTGGTCACCAGGGCTGGCGGGCAGTCAGATCACTGAGATGTTTGTCATCTTCAACATATCTCTTCTTTGACTTTGTCTGTGTGTGTGTGTGTGTGTGTGTGTGTGTGTGTGTGTGTGTGTGTGTGTGTCTCTCTCTCTCTCTCTCTCTGTGTGTGTGTGTGTGTGTGTGTGTGTGTGTCTCTCTCTCTCTCTCTCTGTGTGTCTGTGTGTGTGTGTGTGTGTGTGTGTCTCTCTCTCTCTCTCTGTGTGTGTGTCTCTGTGTGTGTGTGTGTGTGTGTACCCAGGTAGTTCCGGCTCTTCACCGTCTCCTGCACGCTGATGTTTCGCGCTCCGGAGGGGATCTCTGCAATCTTGTGGTAGCCGACGCGCAGGAAGTAGCGGGAGAAATTCCCCCTCACCACTTGGAACCGCTGCCAACGCATACATCCAAACACTTTTTATACACAGTGGAGGCCGCGAGTCGCAATCAGCGGCCGTGCCCGCACACGCATGACTCTCTCAAGACGCTCTGCCTTCTCTCTCTCTCTCTCTCTCTCTCTCTCTCGCTCTCTCTCTCTCTCTCTCTTTATGTGCCACATCAGGCATGCCTCAATGGTACAATCACAAATTCCGCTGGATCACATTGCTGCTCCTTCTCGCTCATATTTTCACCGGACTCTCCAGCCCTTTCTCTCCCTCTCTGTCCCACAGCTCCCTTGATTTGCTCCAAGGGTTGATTTGTTTCTCCAAGATGCCTCCTCTGTGCAGATTTTGCAAGCTGGGAGAGAACCTCCTCTGTTTGTTTCCTATTCGCAGGGTTTCAAGGGGCCCCTTTGGTTATTCCCCTGTTACGTGATGATAAATTGCACGGCTTGAGTGATTATTTTTGTCCCTACAGTCTATTTTCTTTTCTTTCTGTAAAATGTCATGAACATAAGAACAACAATTAATCGTCTGAAAGCCCCATACAGTGATAGTTTCTTGATTAATTCCATCCAAAGGAGGGTAGAAACAGTTCGCAATGTTTTGAACAACTATTCACAAAAACTTTGAAACACATCTATAACTACATAAATTGTGTTTTTCTTGTTTTAGATCTCTTACCTCAAGAGAAGGCTGGCTGGCTTTGGCATCCACAGCAAAAACACTGGAGGGCAGGTAGAGAATGAAGTGAAGGAGAGCCAACGCTGGACCCCGTCGGAGGGAGCTGAGCTGCTGCCACAATCCAGCCATGAAGAGACTGAGGGAGGAGAGGACACTTGCACACACACACACACACACACACACACGCACGCGCACGCACAAACACACACACAGTTTCAGGCATATGTTTGATGGGGGAGTGTTGCATTTGTGAAGTGGGGTTGGCTTGAGAGGTGGGAGGGGGGTGAATACGAAGAGAGGGTTGGTGTGTGTGTGGTTCAAGTGTTTAAAACTGGCTTCAAACTCAAATCAACCCCCCCGAAACACACACACACACACAGACACACATTTATTTCAATCCCACTTTGCACGAGTGAAGTGTTAATGGCATGAAGACAGACTCCTGCGGTGTCCCCGCCAGCTTCTCCAAAAACAATACGTCCGTCTTTGAATCACCCAGACAGATCGTGAAGCTCTGGATAGACGTCACTCTCGGGCTTCTCCCCCCTCCTGTTCTCGCCTTTTCTGTATTTTTCTTGCTCGTTCTCAGTCTTCCCTTTTTTTATTTCATGGTTGATGGAAAGAACTCTGGATAAAAACTCTAAATTAAAAATACCACAGTAAGAGTGAGCCGGATTGGAGCTAATAGAAAAAATGTGTTAAACCTATTCACAGCTGCTGAACAGCACAAATTTCAGAGAAAATAAGACGCAGTCGTGCTATACGCTGAATCGGTGGTCGGCTGTCAGCATTTCAAATTCGTGTTAGTTTTATTGTGACTCTGTTTGCCACTTTCGCACTTCAGAGAATGCTCACGTCAAAAGCAAGTATCCCTCTGATGCATCCAGTCAGAACCAAATGCGCTGCTGGATCTGGATCTGCAGTCCAGGTGTTGCACAGCCTACTGCTCCTCACTAGAGAATGAGTCAAATGCAGAAAATCTAATTTCACATCGCAGGATTACAATACAGTATTGTCTTTTATTCTCCTTCTCTCTCACACTTTTTTTTCCGCAGGGAAAAATGATTACAGTTCAAACAGATATTAGAGATAATGCATTCCTCTTGCTGAGATGTTTGGAATCTGGCAGAGGAGTGTTTGACTGTTGTGTAGCCCGCTTGGCTCCTTCACTTTCCACTGTTTCATGCTGGCGAGAGAAGAGCGCAAATGATGCGTTTGGCGAAAGCATTCCCGGGGCCGCATGTGCGCAGATACGTCCGACTGCGAGGTCGCAATGATTGTAATGCCTGCTGAATCAATGGGGCCACTGCGACAGCGGAGGGAAAGGAGAGAACTTGCAGACTGAGATCCTGCAAAGCTGTGTGAGCCTCAAAGATGCCGGTAGCGGCGTTGTCCCCTCTGTCTTCCTCCGTCTGTCAGCGTTTTCTTTTTTGTTTTCTTTTATCTGAGTCACAGACAGCTGCTGACACCAGGCCACAGTAAAGCTACATTTTTAAGTTAGACTGAGGTTGAGTACCCAAGAACACAACTACAAGGTGACAGTGTATGTATTATATGTCTCTCCCTTGACTGGGAACGCTGGTCACTGATGCCATCTGATTGACAGAAACATACAGAAAGTGTTGGAAGTTCTTTCCATTCCGTCCCTTCTAGTTTTTGAATGTGCAATCAGAGATTAAGATATTTTTTTGCAGTAAACAATATGTTTATCATTTCGCATGAGTAAGCTTGAGGCAGCAATTTTTGAGAGCCTGTGCTGTCTGTTAAAAGCCAACAACCAATCTCAATATTTTTCAGGAAAGAGAAGGAAAACCCCGTCTGTCTGAGAGAAGGAGACAACAGGGAAACGCCCACGGGCTTACATCGAAAATATGCAATTTTTTTTGCAGCGTGATCTGATGCTGATTTAGGACAAACTGATGAAACGGAACTGGGTAGGGAAACTATTTTGATTTTTTTTTCTTTTCTTTTTTTCTTGCTTCCCCAAGAATCAACCATATGTGAGTATTTTCGAAAATGTTTTAGTCAATATTTCTGTCTATTGTCTGTAATTCAATTTGCATGTGAGTCCTTACTGGCCACGCTGACCACAAAAATGAAAAGGAGAGACTAAAAACTTCAGGAATGAATAATACAGGCAACACGAATTTAGCAACAAGCAGCGACAAAACATTTCTCTCTTAACTTTTCCTCAGGGTTTTCCACCGTCTTCTAGCTCTCTGCCTGTTTGCTCTCCATTTTCAACACTCCCCTGTCCACACTCACTGCCGTCTCCAGCTGTGCCTTGTTTGATGTCCCTCTGCGCCGTCCTGTCCTAGCCAGGTGCTCCGGCACCAAAATGAAGGGTTCTGTCATGTTCCTTACACCTGGTCATCTCCTAACCGCCGATTACTTCCCTAAGAACCAACTGCTTTCCCTAACGACCATGAGAAACAAAGGCCGACCGGCGATCCATCACAGAAAATTCCTCTTCAGCCTCCTGCCGTCACTTATGGGAATGTGTCAGGGTAGGACGTCTTCACTCATGGCTCTATTTTAAATTTGCCCGAGGCAGGTCTGGCCTTTTTGGAGACCTTACGGACGTAATTGACTTTAGAACACAACCTTCCTTAACAGCCAAGCACAGGTGCAGCCAGTGATCCTTTCTCAATGCATGTAATGCTGTGCTGCGCACTGACTGAAATAGAAGTGAACGCTGAGACATTTATGGCACGGCAAAAAACTTTGACAGGCGAGAGTGGCCAGACTCATTACAAACAACTGACGAGAGTCAGCAGGGGTGTAGTTATGAAACGTACCCAGCGGAGTCTGAGTTCACCTCTCACCTTGACTAATTACAGGCTCCAGAGGTTGCGCAGGTGAGGACACACACACACACACACACACACACACACACACACACACACACACACACACGCACCTACTGACATCATAATGACATCTTTTTGGTCAGCTAAGTGCTGTAAACACATACCTTGCACGAGCAGAAGGATTCACACACATAGTGCTCTGCATCCTGCAGGTCGTGTGTTTTATAGCTACCTCTCAGAGTGGGAGGTTTGCACGTATAGTAAACCTTTTACCAGGAGAATTTACAAGAAAAGTTTTCATTGAACATTTGGCCTCTTTGGAAAAAGTTAGCATTGAGGTTTGCTTTAAAAAAAATAAATGCAACTAACTATGTGTTCTAAAATAAACCCCAACATTTTATTTTATACCATCCATTAACTGGGATTAGATGTAAAAGTATGACAAAGGGAACAGATACATTTTAGTGGCAGATAAGTTAGGTCTGGCAGGTGTCCAAAAGCCAGTGAAATGCCTACTTGTCAAATAGATGAATGTGGTTGATCATGTCTATTATCACTTTATCCTTAGTATTGCATCTGTTGTCACTGGAAAGCTTGTTGTTGTTCATTTCCCTTTGGAATGTTGTGTTATTTGTTAGGATGGTGTATTTGTCGGACGATCTGGCAAGTGGGTGAGGTCCCAATTTCCCTTCCAATGCGCAATTGCCATTGGCACAATCAGTTTTGCTTTGTGCGGTGGATTTTATGATTCATCTTTGTGAGTCATAAGAAAAAATACAAGGCATAATGGTAATTGTACGTTTTATTAATTGAACAAATTAAGGAGCCATACTTGTGTGTGGAGGGACCCATACACAGCTGCCACAGCCTGTTTACACATGGCAGTGGGCCGGGTAAGGGCCATTCCTCAACCAGGATTTGTTTGCAGGCTATCCAGCAACACAATCTATTGTGTTGTTCTCTTTGACAGCAAACAAGCAGGAGATCAGCGTCCAGAACCACTGTGCGAGCATGTGTTTGCGAGAACGGAATAGTTCTAACATCCCGGGGTGTTATCGATAAATACACTAAACATGCAAGATGCAGTTGTAGAGAAGCTGGCTCCAGATGACAGTGATGAACTGTGGAAGTGGCCCAAATAATTTGAAAAAAGTAGTGGCGAGGTTGAATATGACACGGTTACACTGTAAAAATTTGTTTAGTAAAGCACTTTGGGTACCAAAACTTAATTCTTTGTGTTGCACTGACATAATCATTTTTTGTCCTATCAGACACAACCAAACTGTGAGAGGAAAAAAAGAGTTGTTGGAAAGAGAGTGTTTTGCAAGTTCATATGAACTCCAGTCAACTTTATTGATGTGCCAGATACATTGCACTGACGCTCACAGCTTTAACAGCTTCTCAGAATTTGTTTCTCTCTTCTTTTTTTTTCTCAACGTTTCTCTTTGACAAAAGCAGCTCTCTTGCAACTCTTTGGGCCTTGCACTGCCTGGACGAGAGCCCTGAAGGCTAACTTCTCCCATCTGTGCCATGCACGAGTTTCCAGAACAGCTTCATTTCTAATTGGCATAGACTGGTCGAAGGGAAATTCCAATTTAAACCAGGGTTTTTAAGATTTTACATTTGAAAGCGTAAAGGATTGATGCTCTTCGAACGCATCAAGAGGGAAATATTATGAATGTTTGGGGAGGAAAAAAGGACATTGCTGGGTAATGTATTGCACCAAGTAGTTCTGGTAACTCATATTAACAGAGTAAAACTAGATGTTGACTAGAATAAGAAGAATTAGTTTCTTTTTTGAAATAAAGGTCTAGATGAGAGTTCAAAATTGGTAAATGGTTACAAAACCATTATATAGCCATTATTGGAATGTCTCTGAAGATCTTGTGAGCTGAGTGTTCTCATGTTTTAGTAAATTGTGAATAACTTAAGGGGAAAAGATTATTCACGTCTTGTGCCCTCAAACCTTAACACAATTGTAACCAAGGCCAAATTTTGACCTTATTAAAATGTCATCTTTTCAGGAAAGACTTTGAAATAAAACATCTGCTCAAACTAGATTACTTTAGCTCAATTTTAAACTATGTTTTTAGATATATGTATCCATATAGGTGAACATTACACTCCCACTAACTGAGAGACATCAGCTAAAAACAACAACAACAACAACAACAACAACAAAAACCCTACTAAATTTAAGCTACCTGCATTTGGCTCAGCTTGTATGTATTAAAGTCAAATAAATAAAACGGACACTCCCACTACAGCCCAGCGCATATCAATGACGTCGTAAACAGGCTACTAAATAAACTAAACGAAAGCGTCTGAAGTTGAATGGACTGTTAGTTATTAATGCGTCCACTGCCCCTACTTGCCACAAGGGGGCGTCGAGCGAAGTGCAAAGCGGAAGCAGGAAGTGGTTGACGCCGACGAGGCAAATTCAAATTTCAGCCACAAACATCTCCTCGCTTCTCCGCAGGGCATGCTGCTGTCACACTGACCACACTCTTCCTCTGTTTTCAAACAAATTCGGGTAAGTTTGAAATTAGGCGAAGGTCGTACCTATGTTTACATAGATTTAAGAAACGTCGTATTACGATCTTGGTCATCTTAATGCATTTGCAGCGGCTACTTTGCAGAAAAAAAGAAAATCCAAGTGCGTGAAGGGGACATCCTGTTCTTCAGTTGAGCCAGAGTTTTGATTCGACTTTTGTTTTTATGTATCCACAGTTTTGCGTGTTTTTCCCTCCGCGGGAAGGTGTAAAAAGGATGCCTATGCAAAGGACGGAGATCCATGGTGCCGAAGAGCTCCACAAATACTACAAGGTTTATGAGACCATCGGTTCGGGTACTGTCCAGTCCTCTTCAACATTCCCCGTCATCCCACGGCTTTGCTCGTTCTCCTACTAAATGTGATGTATTTTTCAGGAGGCTTCGCTAAAGTCAAACTGGGTCGGCACATTCTGACAGGAGAGAAAGTCGCCATCAAAATCATAAACAAAAGGGAACTGGGCGTGAGTAGTTGGACACTCCAGCTTGGCTTGTCGTAACTGAAATGTAGCCACAAAAATATTTGGTGAAACTACACATCAATAATGAAACAGTTGTGTGAGAAATAGTTGTTGTTGTTGTGAAAGTGTTTCTCAATTTAATTTGTAGGATATGCATTTAGTTACTACTTAAACTGAAATTCATTATCATTAACGTTGGCTTTGTTTTTGTCAGGGGGGGAAAAAACAATAGATTAACTTTTAATGCGGAAACGGCTTCGTCTTTTGATACCTAGTGTTGCTCGCCTTCCTCAGGAGGATCTCCCCCGTGTTAAGCTTGAAATCGAGGCTCTGAAAAGCCTCAGTCATCAGCACATCTGTCGTCTCTACCATGTCATTGAGACCTCCACCCAGATCTTCATGGTGTTGGAGGTAGACACACACACACACACACACACACACAAACAACCTGATTTGACCTCCTCACTACTCTCAGTACAAATGCCAGAATGCTTGAACTACAGATTATTTATTCAAGCACATATTTCTGTGTGACACGACATGAAATTCCTCTTCTGTCAGTACTGCATAGGTGGGGAGCTGTTTGATTACATAATAGCGAAGGATCGTCTGTCAGAGGAAGAGACCAGGGTGTTTTTTCGACAGATCGTGTCTGCGATGGCCTACGTGCACAGTCAGGGATATGCACACAGAGACCTGAAGCCAGTAAGAACAATCACCAAATGCATTGACAGAACAAATCATGAGGGTTTTTTTTTTTTTGTCTGTGAATGCATTTTCAGTTTAACATCGTCTTCCACACTTGCAGGAGAACCTGCTGATTGATGAAGACCACAACTTGAAACTAATAGACTTTGGACTGTGTGCAAAGCCAAAGGTACATCTACATGTTTCCTGTTCGACCGGGCTCTATTTCCTGTTAACTGCGCTGTGCTTTGACAAGTGTAGGAAAAACATCTTTTGACAATGGGAAACTAATTCCAAAACTAATTCAAATAATTCTATCAACACAAAAGTGGAATAAATCTCTCATGGGTCTTAAGTAAAATCCAGAATCAAGGCTTGTGTAGTTGTTGCGCAAAGAAAATTGTACAACTCGTCTCACACCTCTTAAACAGCGTTTAGTGGCTATAAAATGTAATCTGTCTGTAGTCTGGCAGCGTTCTGACAGCTCTGCTCTCCCAGGGAGGTTTGAGTTACGAGCTGATGACATGCTGCGGGAGTCCTGCCTATGCTGCCCCTGAACTCATCCAGGGGAAAGCGTACATCGGTTCAGAGGTAAGGAACACACGTCGCTGTGAACTCAAACCATCTGGTTCAAAGATTTGTCCTCATTTAACCCCCTCCCGTCCCCCCCGCCACCATCACCACCACCTCCCCTCCAAAAAAAAACAAAAAACCTACAGTTGTTTTTCCACCAAATGGTCGGGATCATGGTTACCTGCCTGTAGCACAATTCTGCCTTTTCATGGGGTCCTGATCATACTCGCTGGGGCATGACTCAGTGCAACTGAGCTGTGAAATCCCGGCTGTGGCACAGAGCTGAGATAGTGCTGTGTGCTGTGTGCTGTGCAACCTCCAGGCTGATGTGTGGAGTATGGGAGTGCTGCTGTTCGCTCTGCTCTGTGGATACCTGCCGTTTGACGATGAGAACTGCGTGGTCCTCTACAGGAAGATTACCGTAAGACCTTTCTTCATTGACATATTTATATGGATATATACGTTCATGTTCTCAATTTATATGTGTTGTTTGGTAAGATCCAATTTAAGACCAAATGTTTCATAGTTTCTTTTTTTTCCGTTGTCTTTTTGTGTTAATTTCAGAGAGGTCATTATGAAAACCCTCGATGGCTGTCTCCAGGTAGCGTCCTTCTCCTCAACCAGATGATGCAGGTACGTCGTTTGCAACACTGCGACTGTTTTACTTATAGCAACTAATAACTGTTTTTCTTCTTCCTGTCAGTTTTTTTTTTATTTTACTCCCAGTAACAACATGATAGTTGCACATTGTGCTGCTTGACAATGAAATCTTTTTCTTTCAGGGTCACCACAGTCAATCCTCTGCAAAGCTAGCAGAGTGAAATTATATTTGTGTCAATCAAAAAAAACAACACACGCTCTTGTTCTCAGAATATTTTGTATTTCTCTATGCACACACGCTCTGATAACGAGCTCATCTAGTTTGACTTGAATTGCAGTTCATGTGTGTGACCTGTAGGTGGACCCCAAGCGGCGTCTTGCCGTGAGGCAGCTGCTCAATCACCCCTGGGTGCTGAAAGACTACAACAGCCCTGTTGAGTGGCACAGCAGGCAGCCGGTACGCACACATACTCACTGCTTTATGATTTATACACATCTATTGTGAAAAAGCAAAACAGCTCACATAATAATGCAATATGCTGTGGCTTTTGTCCTTTAAAGAAAAATAATTGTGCTAAATAAGACGCATCTGATGACTTTGATTTGGTGACAACGTAACCTTTCCTGTCTTATGTTCATTCGCAGCTTGGCCACATTGATGAGGACTGTATCACTGAGATGGCTGTGAGCATGAAGAGATCAAGGCAGAGCACCACAGCGCTGGTCAAAGAGGTGAGTCCGTTTGTTCTCTTGCAACCGTGGGTCAGTTTGCTTTTTTCATTTAGTGGGCGTATTATGTTCCGACGGAATATTTGTTACACATGCCAGTTGATATGCAGTGTCATCCATCTTAATTTCCTCAGTGGCGGTATGACCAGACCACAGCCACCTACCTGCTGCTACTGTTAAAGAAGCAGAGGGGCAAACCTGTCCGCTTGTGCCCGGAGCCACCAGTCTGCGACGACTCCTGCTCCCCTATGCACCACGGAGCGCAGGTCAAGCATCTACACTGTGTTTCCTTTTTGTACAATGATTCTCTTTTGTCTTATTTACTGTGTGCCTGTTTCTTGTGTTGTGATTGTTGTTGATGTTCCCGATGAATCCTGATGTTATTTGTGTTTATGTCCTGTTTCATCCTCTCTTAGACGAGGGACGTCCTTCACTTCAGTGAGGACGAGGATGCTGTCATCACGGGCTCTTTGGATTTGCGCTCGGATTACATTGACGATTGCCCGTGGGTGTCGGTCACACCCTATGCACCCCAGGGTGACAGAGGCCACCCAGACGGATCTAGTAGCAAAGACATGGTAGGAGAACCTGCGAATGCTGTCTTCCAAGTCCTCAGCACTTACCGTTAGGAATGGTTTATTATTATTCAGGGGTAAACAATGAACAAATTCAGTTCTATTCTCAATATTAATGTTTATTAGTGTATTAATGTTTATTATACAGTGGTGGAAAAACGTTTTCGGGCTCCCTTAAAATTTTACTCAATCTCATTTATTGTCATAAGACATTTGCCATATTTCTTTTGTGTGTTTTGAAAGGTTTGGCTGCATCAGTGGCACACAAACAAATGGAACAATTTTTCATTGATTATTGTTAATAAGATGAAATAAGACAACTACACTCTTGATGTGTTGCAAGGGACGTCATCTTTCAGAAACATGCTGTTCTGAGAGTCACGGAGACGGCACAGTGCGCATGCAGCATGTGTGTAAATGTTGGTGATTGCACTGAAGTAAACTGCACTTGAACACTTAAGACTGATTCTCTTTTTCCCCACCGCTTGTAAAAAAAAAAAAGTTGCAAACCTGAAATCCAATTATTTGGATAAATCAGTTGACAATTTAATGTAGCTTTTGGCAAGAGTTTTCTCATCTCCTTCTGTTGCGCCCCTGAAGAACTTTGAGTCTCCCTCGGTGAAGAGGAGGTACATCCGCTCGCCCGAGGCTGCGCCAACGACACCGCAGCAGCGCCAGGAGAGGAGGGAGAGGGGCCGGGAGCAGACCTGCGAGAAAAAGGAGAACATCGGCGTGCACGCCAAGGACGTGGACGCTTTCGTGTTGCCCGCTCCACGAACCCCGGCGTCCAGCAAGAAGGCGGCGAGACACAACAAGAACGTGCTGACCACGCCCAATCAGAACGGGACCAAGGCCAGCGCGGCCTCACCCAGAAGTAAGAACGCCCTCTTGTTTATTCAATCAGTGGCAATAATGGAGTGCAGAGAAATGGCAGCTTTGAGTTTGTCATACAGTTTATTTGTCTACTATAATTGATTCACCCCTCTACTCCCCCCATCCACCCAACGAGGTCTTTGAAGTACAGGAATCTCCAGTTGACTGTTTGCATTAGCCAGCTGGCCTCCTCCGCTCAGTCCCCTCTCATTTATCTGTCCCTCACCCGGCGCCGCGCAGCCCCTCATAATCACAAGTGCCACATCCACATGCCGCACATTTGCAAGTAAATTGTCTTCTGGTAATAAACTCATTTATTGGGCCTGTTTCTTTTTCTTTTTTTTTTTTTTTTTTTTTATCCCCGCAGCCCCTTCGCATTTCTACAATTCAGCTGTCATTATGAAACGGACACACACTGGCTGGCTACTATAACACACTTATCACTGTCAACTCAAAGGTGGAGTTATTATCACAAAGCTAATTCCGTCCGCTTTTATCTATAAATGGGGGACACTAATATGAATGGACGATCATTAAAGTCTTAATTATTTGTCAGAGTGAAATTCTCCACTCAGGTGTCCGGCCACGTCTCTCCTCCCGCAGACTCGGTCGGAGCCGTTCAGAGTTGAAGCCCCTGAAAAGCGGCTCGGCCCCCCCCTCTGCAGCCTCGCGCTCTGCAAGCTGCAGCGCGCGCTCTGACACACACATACACACAAACATATACGGTGGTCTGTGTGTGTCTGTCCCCAGGCATGTGCTGTGACAGGTGTAGCTGTCTCTTTCCTCTGCTCACTGTCCCACGTGGGCTGTAGTGACATGTGTTCTCTTGCCACTAAAGCCTAGCTCTCTTTTTGTGAGGCTGCGTGCATGTGCGTGCGTGCGCGCGTGTGCATGCTCGCGCGTGCATTTTTCCGCGTGCGTGTGTGTTCCAGTGTCAGACTTGTTGTCTGTGTATTCCAAAGCCTTTGTGTTTACTCCAGTGTCAAAGCCTGCCAGCTCCGCACATAAGAGCAGGGGGTCGTGGCAGAGTTCTTCTTGAACCCCGTCATGTTTATTTTGTTCCTCCAGACTCTGGGCACTCTTCAGTGTTGGCCGGAAAACAGAATTGATTCTGAATTAACTTCTGTTATCTTATTTAATTTTTATTTGAAGAGGACAATGCACATTCATTGACATTACTGTCAATGCTGTGCCGTGTTAGCCAGGGGCTAATTTTCAACCGCAGTCCTCTGGCCTGATGTTAAGAACCATAAAAAAGACACAAAAAGGACATAGTATATAAAAACACAGACACAGGAGACATGAATTTTCACAGTGATTAATCTAATAACCATAAACATAAAAAATACCCATTACTGTATACTTTACTAATTTTGATCAGTCACCGAATATGTCCAATTCAAGCATCTTTAGAATGGTTTTATGGATCTGGCACCTTGCTTCATTTAATCTGTGTCTCATCTTATTTCCAGGCATACTTATGTTTTGTAATGTGTGTTTCAGGTGGAGGCAGTGGCTCTAAAGAGCGCGGCAAGAAGAGGACAGACGAGAGCAGGAAGACTCCCAACGCTGAAGTACTGACCTTCAGTCCTGAACGAAGGTGGGTGGGCTGCAGGTTGAATGAATAATGGCGCAGAGTGATTATTGAGACTCTCTGCTCAGATCACATGGAATGAATGGGGGGGTGGGGGGGGGCCACAAATGAAGGATGAATGGTCAAATCCGTTGTTGTTTCACCAAATGATTGGAGGTCTGGTTTGATTTGCTCCTCAGGTCTCGGTCTCTGGACTTGGCTGCCACCAGTGACAGTGGCAAAAAGAAGAGGACAGGGAAGGTGTTTGGCTCCCTGGAGAGAGGCCTGGACAAGATGATCAACATGCTCACTCCCAACAGGAAGCGAGGCCTGCGCGAAGGCCCACGCAAGATCAAGGTAGACCTCAGCGACGCACATCCTCGCTTCTGCTCTCTCCTTCCCAGGATGTAAACAGCTCATCTCCTCACGTACGTGTCCGTTAGGTCCAGTACAACGTGACTCTGACCAGTCAGACCGACCCAGACCAGGTCCTCGACCAAATCCTCTCCATCCTGCCGGGGAAAAACATCGATTTCGTACAGAAAGGGTAAATGAAAGTGTTGACCTGCTTCTTCGATGGAATGACTTCAGTCTTTGATCAGAGTGCCATCATTCACTTTCCCTGCTCCCTGCCTCTAGGTACACCCTGAAGTGTCGGACCAAAGGGGACTTTGGGAAGGTAACCATGGCCTTCGAGCTGGAGGTGTGTCTCCTGCAGAGGCCGGAGGTCGTCGGGGTCCACCGCCAGAGGCTGAAGGGAGACGCTTGGGTCTACAAGCACCTGGTGGAGGACATTCTCTCCACGTTGAGCATCTAATGGAGCACTTTCACTCTTCCTCGCACTTCCTCTTTCTAGAAGCAGAAGCACGATTGTGTGTTCAGGCATGAAGGGGGCGTTGGCCGGCGCACACATTTGGACGTAGGTTAGATGTCTTAGCACACTGAAGATCTGACCATTGTTAATCATTTTGAATATTTAAAGCATTCCATAGGTCAACCTACAGTCCCCAGAGTTTGCACGCTCAAATTTCTGATCATTACATGTCAGGATCCTCGCACAGCTCGTCCCTCATACTTTTCCTCTTCACGAGCTAATGGGATCTCTGCCGGTCCTCTTGAGATGAATATGTGTATGTCTGAAATGTCTATTTACAGCATACCTTCTGGCTATGGCATTTCCATATTTATGTCTTCTTATGTTGTTATTCTCCTCCATCTAGGTAATAAATTTGATTGAAACATTGAGAAGTGGAGCATTATAATTAACTGTGCTTTTTTTTTTTTCATTGTGTTTCTTTTGCGTGTTTGTCTGTCTGAAGATCCTACTTTAATTTGTTCATTTTTAGTTTGAATTGATGTGCATGTGAGATCTCGCGTGTGAAAAGAGAGAAATAAAGAATTTCTGGTGAACGAGATGGAGTCTGATCAATGTCCCAGATAATATTTGTTTGTCCTACACCTGAGTAGAAAAGCTGTGCATGATTAATTGAAGAAAAAACAGCACAGTTAGCCTCCAGCCATAAAATGCCAATTCTAACTTCCTGCTCAAGCTGATGCTCTGCTTTGCCTTTCACATGTGTGTCACCTGGGAGGAACATCATTTCCCTGCAAAAGAGGTTGTACTGTAAGTACTGTTGTACTTTTTCAAACATAAGGACAGTTTTCATAACATTTGGCCTTTAAAGGTCCAGTGTGTCAAAATTTTAAGGTAGCCTGTCTGAAATTGCATTTTCTATTTAGGTCACTGTCAGGCGTTGTCCTTAAATACCGGGCTTCCTTAAAGAATGGCGGTGCAAATTGCCGGCTTACTAGAAGAAAGACCCTTGCTCAACATATATTTTTATATACTGTATGTGAGAACCGTTCTAAGGGTAGGAAAACCGACACACTTTCATTGTAAACTTTTAGTAATGTATTTATGGATAGTATGTTAAGCTTTTGCTAACATAAGATCATAAATCAAGTCAGATTTTACACACTGGACCTTGAATTTACCAACTTACATTATATCAAATATCTTTTTAGACTTATGAACTTAATTTAACTTATTGATATTTTTTCAAGAGTTTCAAAAGAAAATTTCAAAATTCTGCTTGCTTGTTAGCAGTTGCAGTATCTGAGTTTCTTCTGCTGGAATGGTTCTCATACGTGGACTTGGCTACACGGTCGACAATAAATGATGTTTAATTTGGTTCTGACACTTCGAACATCAGCTGGTGATTGTTATTGCGGCAGGAGCTGTTGGAGTCCGAGCTGTTGTTGCTGAAGAAATGACTATATAATGATGATTATTGCTTGCAAAATGCACGCTAGTGAAAGGGGTGGAGGGGTGTTTCTCCTCCGTCATGTCAACACCAGACACCACATACTAATAACGGGGCTGCCGCTGCTGGCTGGTTTATTTGTGTCTGGCCCTCCTTGGCTTCTCAGCAGGGAGTCGAAGGGTAATTGGAGGATGATAAGGGAGGTTTAACCTTAATGGAGTCTGGGAGGAGGTCGGTTTGGTGGGATGATCATCAAGGACAGGGGTTAAGGTAGGAGTCTGGAGAAGAAAAAAATGGCTCAGCTCTGTAACCTCCATCTGACTCCAGTGGTGGTGGTGTTTCCTGCTGGGCTTAGGTCGGCCGATCAGAGCTGGGCTTGTGTGTGTGTATGTGTGCACACCTGGAATAAGACCAGCTGTCTCTTGTATGAGGGATTCTCCATGTGTCTTCTTCTCTTTACAATAGCGGCTCTCAGACAATTCACACTTTTCTCCAACTTAAAAAATCTTAAAGCTAATAATTAAAAACCCTAGAGTTACTATAATATGATTTGACCAATGTTAACATAAAAGGTGCCAGTCATCTATTGACAAACTCCCCAGAAATGAGGAAAAGCATTTATTTATTATTCTACCTTTGTTAATGAATCTGTCAGAATGTCACAAATGTCATCCCCAGCCAGGTGTTTCATCCAGGTGTGTCTGTCCTGTCCCAACATAGGAGTTCCAACAAAAAGTCTGTTTTTGCAGGAAAATAACACAGAAAAGTAGAAGTAGGATTGTTGAAGGATTCAAGAAAGAGGAGCCTCATTTAGGCCCTGAACCTTGAAGTGAGTGCCATTTTGTAACAAGTGTCTTTATCCCTCCCTTCAGATAGGTGGCGCTGCAAAATCCTTTAAGGTCAAGCTTTGCAAACATTTCTGTTTTCAAAACTGGAGCAAGGTAGCGTGCTTTGCACGGTGCTCTGAAGAGGATTCATGAATTCAACATACATCAGAGAGGGTGAGTGGAGCAGCCAGAGACTGGCAGTGGAGACTCTTGACTTGCAGTCTGGAAGATTTTTGAATATACAATAGAAACTTCAGCCACCAAGTGAACACAATGTGCAGCTGTTTGTAACCACTCTGATTGCCATTTCTTAAGCATGCGAGTGCCGAGACATGAGGTTGCTTCTGGCGTCTGCCCTCATTTTCCTCTTCCTGTGTAAGTTTGAGTTTCCTCAGACTTATTCAAAGTGTGCTGTTTTTAGCTGCAGTGTGGCACTTTCACATCATTTCATATCAATGTCTGTCCTTCTGCTTCTCATTCCTCAGGGCTTTTAAAGGCTCAGACGTCTAATGGCTATCTGCGTGTGAATCCATGTGCGGTACGTTGACACGGATAAGTGAAAGAGCTTGAACACAGTTGATCTAAGTCAAAGAGCTGTTGGTCCCTCTGAGAGAGTTGTGATGTATTCACAGTTGGACACAGTGTATGGTATTTTTTGTGAATTATAATTTATCTTCCCATTATTCAACACGTCCTCCTCTGCTTTGTTTTCCTTTGATAAATGCAGTTTTTGCAATACTTCATTTTTGCACATTGGTAGCCAGATGATTGAAGCCATGTTATTTGGGCTGTATGGGTTTCTAAAACTCACTGGTCATTATGCTAAGTGCTTTTCCTGGTCAATGAAGATAATCCAGGAAAGATAATAAAGAATTTATAAAAAACAACAACAACAACAACCAACAACAACAAAAAAACAGTCAAACGCATAACTCCATACAATTTCCCTGTCGAACTGTGTCTTCCTAGGCCGTGTCCATTAGTGAGACGGCAGCGTCCCTCCTCCTTTCCCCTCTGTCTCTGTACTCCTGGCTCACCTCCACGCTCCTCCGACTCGTGCTGTCGCTCCCGGCTCTCCTCCTCGCCTCCCTCTACCACTCCCTGCTGCTCCTGCTGGCCTGGCCCTGGTGCGTCGCTACCGTCGCCGCCTCCCTGCTCCTGACGTGCCTCCATGTGGCTCTATACTTGCTCCACCTGTCTCTGGTGGTCAGCGCTGTGGTCATTTTGATTGTGACGCGACAGAAGAGTGAGACGGCTCAGCCCCGGCAGAACACGAGCGGCGCTAAGCGCTAAAAACGGACTCTTTTGGTGGCAGAAATGTGCAACAAGGCCGACTTGTGCTCTCATTTGATTCTGTTCCATCTTACTTCGACAAAAAAGTCCCCCTCTGTGTTTCTGTATTTTTTTTATCATTCAATAAACATACTGCCGTAAGCTTATTTTCGAGGATATTAGAATAAATTGGCTTTTTGAAGAAAAAAAAAATCATTGATTAGTGTGCATACTTGAGGCCTAAATGAGGGTGAAAACATATTAGTTACATGCTACTTCGACAAACAGCAGGCAGTTTCCCGCTTATCTTTCTCTCCCACTTTATCTCTAAATGTGAAGCCCCCAATTATCTGCGGATTGTGGTGCTGTTGTGTGTGCGCTCCCCTCTCTCCCTGCCCCTCGCCCACCTCCCCACATCTGTAGATATTATCATTAGATGTGTCCATCAAATGGAAATGAGCGGATAAGAGAGAAAGAGGAATATTTTCCGCCTTCATTGTGCCCTTAAAAAAAATAAAATAAAGCTGGGCAGACGCAGCGCATGCAAAACGTATTCCTGAAAAACAATAATAAAGGGAGTTAACAGAGAGAGAAACTACGTGTGGTGTAGGCACTGAGCCAAGACAGTGGATGCTTGTCCAACCAGTAAACGGCATGCGCTGACACGCTGCGCCCCTCGGAACTTGGGTTCAAATTTTTGATTTGGGGGGGAACAATTTTATTCAAACTGCTACCAGCTCCCTCCGCCTGAGGATGCAGCCGTGGGAAAGAAGGGGGGAAAATGGTGTGGAAAACTTTGTCTGCTGTTTGCTGTGTGTGTGTGTTGTGTGTGTGTGTGTGTGTGTGTGTGTGTGTGTGTGTGTGTGTGTGTGTGTGTGTGTGTGTGTGTGTGTGTGTGTGTGTGAGACAGACAGAAGGGAAATGAGGCTGGATCATAGAGATTTATTACATGGCCGTGGCATCCTAATTAGCATAAAGACTGGACCGGCCCACTCAAGCAGAGAATTAAAAACCTTAATTGTGCTGTCAGCCTTCCTCTCTCTTGCTCGCTGCTGCCGCCGACTCTCTCTGCTTCATTCCGCTCGCACTCGTCTGTGCTCGTCCCTCCCCTCCCCTCTTCCCGCCCCGGGAAAGTAGCCTCCGTCCATGCTGTTTAATTGTTAGTGATAAATAGGAAGCGGGATGTTGGTAATTGTCTCTGAGATGGGGAGAGGGCGACGGAGATCATCCGCAGGCGGGAGGGAGAGACGGTTTTCACCGTTCGGCGAGGTCGTCCATCAAATGTTTGTTTGAAGGGCTGAAATTGAATTGGCAGACGCACGCACGTGCCAGGAAGCATTTGTTGTTGAACTTGGTCCACGCGAGGGGACAGCGTTTTTTTTTTCCATAAAAAGCCTGATGTGAAGTGAACGAAAACAAGAAAAGGTCCAAGAACTGCGAATTGCACGCCCAACAATTTTTGCACGGCAGAAGAATTTCTTACAAATCCATGGAATTTATTTCCCGTTCATCAAAGAGCCCACACAGAACATCAGGAATGGGAGAAAATAGAGAGTAAATGTAAAAGAGTGAAGACATAACCAATGACTTCACTGCTGGCTGAGCCAGATGACATCATTGTTTTCTTCAACACTTGATGCATGTGACTTGCCTGTGGTGAGCCACGCTGAGGGCAAATGTTGAATACTGAAGGTGGGACAACAGTCAGGGCGCTGATTTGAAACAATCATGCTGATATTCTTGACCTGTCCAACAAAGACTGCAGCCTGTTGACTGGGTTGATCTTGGTGTTGCTGAACCGTATTATCACACAACTTGAGTGACGTCGCAGTTCTTTAAATTACTGAACACAGCTGCTGATTGGTTAGAGATATCGCTGCGCGGCGTCTTGGGTTTTCGGATTTGCATTGACATGCGACTCAAACACGCAATGACCCTTGTTGTTTGCCGAACATCCACTGGGAGGACCCTCTCCACTCCGCGTCTCCCTCCTGGGTCTCTTCTCCTCTGCTTGCTCGTGTGTCTCTCACCCTCATATTTCAAGGGTCAGTCCTGTTTTGAGGGTTCTGTGCTGTCAAAGTAGCAACGGATGAGGTTAAGACTGGGGTGCGGTGGGGGCAGCCTGGTGCTGCTGTCTCTCCCTCAGCACTGACATCTTACACACGCACACACACGCTTGTGCGTTGTCATCTCAGCAACAGCACCTCGACCGCACGTCTCCTTAAACTTTCCTCTTTACCCCTCTACTCCCCTGAATTCCAACCCGTCCGCCCTTCCTCTCCGCTGCCTCGCTGCACCTTCCACTCCCTTTGCTTCGGTTTATCTCGATTTTCTCGATTTCTATCTCTCTCCCTCTCCTCCCTCCCTCTCTCCCTCTCTAATTGGTCTCTGCTAGGTTAGCCTAGACAGGCCTATTCATCATAGCGCTATCCTCAGAGACAACCCCTCAGGGAGTGAGGTGGAGATAGACAGAGTCAGATGGGAGGGCGAAAGGGTTTGCCGCTTGTCAACGCGCTCCTCTCGTCGCCCCCCCCCTCTGCCTTTGCCTCAGCAGCCCCCCCACCACGCTGCCGCCGCCACCTCTTCCTCATCCTCGTCCTCGTCCTCCTCCTCCTCGCTCTCTGCTCAGTTCGTAGATGTCAGTTTTGCAGTGGGATGAGCGGCGGTGGGAGGGAATGTAGGCGCATTAGTTAGACTATTAGTTCAACAAGCTGCCTCCATGCTTGTCAATGGCCCAACACACACACGCACGCACACACACACTTGTTACTTTGAGGATGTGTGTGTGTGGAAGTTATTGTGAGTGATGTTCCTGGGAGGGGGTTTGATGTATCTTCTTTTTTTCTGGGTTCTGAGGGGGTCTTAATGATGGGAGAGAGTGGACACTCTTTTACAAGACCCTCTAATCTCTCCCAGGGCCATTGTGTAATCATCATCATCATCATCATCATCATCATCATCACCTCCGTGACTTCAGTGTGAGCCTGGAAGAGCGTGTGAACAAGGACGCTGAAGTAAAAGGGCAATGTGAGGCATGTAAATGTTCATGCAGTTCAGCAAAATCCAAATGTCTTCTGCAATAAGGTCAAACCGTGTGTGTGTGTGTGTGTGTGTGTGTGTGTGTGTGTGTGTGTGTGTGTGTGTGTGTGTGTGTGTGTGTGTGTGTGTGTGTGTGTGTGTGTGTGGGGATAAAAGCAAATGAGAATAGGTGTAAAATGTGAAGGAGTTGCACAGAAACTAACCTTCATCCCCGTCCACCCCTGACACTGAGCACTCAGGTTTAGGATCCAAATACTTTGAGCTCTTTTTCTCTGGGTTGTAGGAACTTTCTAGCCAGCCGTCCTCGGTCTGCACATGTGTCTCTCCATTGAGCTGTTCCACTAAGAGCACCCCCTGCAGGTTTGGAGCACTTCCATTGCAGTGACTGTTTTTTTTTTTTTTTTCGTGTGCTTGTTTTCTTAACCTAAAATGAACCTAAAACGAACAAAAGGAACTGGGCCCAAAAAAAAATGCTGCAGCAACGATAGGGTGGATGGAAAGAAGGCAGTATGAACCTGCCTCCTGCCCTGCTCCCCTGCGGCCCGAGGCAGAGCGCTGAAGAAAGAGTGTGTGGATTAACATGCCCGTTGCATTGATGTTTCTACACACAAACACAAGTCGAATACAGCGAGGATGCATCTGTAGAGATAAACAATATCGGGGGGCAAAGATTGCGCCGCCAAACGTTGGAGTGGGAACACGGCGGCGCTCATGAATATGCAGCGCGTGTATTAGCGCACTTCATGTTTCTGTCACTTTCTCTCCTCCACTCGGATTCGCCGACGCTGTTGAATCTCTTCATTTTCTTCTAACCCCTCCACCCCCCACCCCCCTCACGCTCTCTCTCTCCCTTTGCTGCGTGAGGCCCTCTTCATTAATCAGCCGAGGCCCAATTATACTCGGTTGGCCCCCGCACTTCCTCCCTACAGGGGCTCTGGAGGGCCAAAAAATACTGATGCTGACTGACGTTAATTTGCATGACTTCTTGGCCTCCATAAGTACCACTGTTGTCTGTCTCCGGCTCGTGTAGGAAGCCGGGAGGAGGAAGGGGGAGTCGGGAGAGGGGGTGGCTGGGTGGAAGGTACATCGTGTCAGTGTGTGGCCGTGTTATGTAATCTGGAGCAATAGGAGGAGAATAAATAGGGCAGAGGGTGTGTCACCGTTTTCCAACCACCTGAACTCTGTCAACTCTTCATTCTGCAGGCAGCCGTTGATCTGACAGGTCCGGCATCGGCTCTGCACCTGTCAGACTAGAGCTGTTTGCCCACAGTGACTGTCTGGCCTCGCTTGGTTTTCACCAAACACTTAGGAAATTAAACATTCACCCAATACTTCGTCTGACATACACAAGTCCATAAACATTCACACATAATAAATATGGTTACAGGTGCTCATCAGTCATGCATATTCAACTGAAAGTGTCAGTACTGTTGCACTCGAAACTCACTGGCCACTTTATCAGGGGCATACTTGTACATATGGACTTACTTGTACCAAATACCTAATAATTGAGCAGATGAGTGTCCTTGAGTGGCTTGAAATGAGCTTATATATAAAATGTATTATTATAGATGTTGTACATGTATTATTACATATATTATTTATAGGCATTTTCCTCCATACAATTGCCACTCACTGGATATTCTCTCTTTTGGGACCATTGTCTGTAAACTCTAGAGATGGTTGTGATGTAAAAACCCCAGTAGATCAGCAGTTTGTGAAACACTTGCATGTCTGCCACCAGCAACCACCGCAGGTCACTTCAGTCCCCTTTCTTCCCCCATTCTGTTGCTCTCTTTGAACATCTTCACCACGACTCCATGCCCAAATTCATTGGACTGCTGCCTTGTGATTCGCTGATTAGCTGTTTATGTTGAGCAATAAACAGCAATTGAACATTTCACCCACTACTGAGGCTGGTGAATGCATAGTAGAACTCATTGAATGCCTCTGGTCCAGTCTAAATGACTGGTCAGATTTAACTTTTATATCGCAAATATTTGTTTTATGTGGGTTATTTGTCCATATAGTCACAGTCTGGCAGAAGTGCCCTCCAACAGTATAAAAAATAACCTGCCAACGCTCTATTATAGATAGGAAAGGGAGAGAGATTAGATCCCCCCTCCCCAACATACTGTCAAACTGATAACAAACACTATTTTTATTGCATAAAAAAATCTTATTCCAAAGTTTGCTAGGATTGAGGTTTGTCTTCTGTTAACACCGAATCATGCCTTTACTTTGCATGTGAATACTATTTGACCACATTCGAAACCAATTGACAATATTTTTAATAAAAAGCCACTTTTTGGCTATATGCAGATGATTTTGTTTTCTCACAAAAAAAAACCCCAACCTAAAATGTATGTATGTTTCCACATGTTGCATGCCGATACAGGTCTGCCTTTCTATGGCGAGCGACCAACACAAGCACGCACGCACACAGACAGTCACATTGTTCCGTGGCGGTACCCTGGGCAGGCACCCAAGTTACAGACAGCTCAGCCTGTATCTCAAGCTGGGTTTGTGCTGTTTTCTGTGTGTGTGGCTTGTTGTCGCATGTCGAGGCTTGTGTCTTATTATCACCCCTCTTCCTCTTCCCCTTTCTCTTCTCATGACCCCCCTCCCTTCTCTGGCTCCCATGTGGACACACACACACACACACACCGAGTCAAACAAGCACACACACACACCTCTGCCCTCTCTTGGACTCGGCCAGCAGCCAAGATTGCAGCACAGGGACACTTCATTCACTCAGCTGTGGGAGGAGGGGTGAGGAGGGGTTAGGATGGGGAGGGCAGAGATTTGGCTGGTGTCCCCCACAACTCTTCACCTCTAGACAGACGTCTGAGAGGATGAAGGTTTGCGCTGCAGGGTCACGCCGAGGCAAAACAAACCCCTGCCGTGGGAAGCGAGACTGACGTGTGGATGCTGCGTGCTTGTCGAAGTACTCACACAAAAACGTATGACTTCCAAAAAATTATTTTTTTTTATTCTGATGGACCAATAAAATTATGGCAAGTATTTACAAATAATTACTTCTTAGCTTCACATTACAGGTACATAATTAATTCACCAACAACAGTCACTCGGGTGGACGGGTGGACGGGTACACAGACTGAGAATGGAGAGAGATGCGTCAAGCAAACTGCAAAGTTCAGAATTTACAGTAAACTCAGCTGGAAAATAACAATATTATAAACAATGGAAACATGAAAATAGGCATAATATCAAATTCACAATTTATTTGCCGTTCCCCCGAAAGAAACTGGTCACAATTCAGGAAAAAGAAAAGAAACGAAAAGAGAAAACAAGAGATATGATATCTTTGGCAAATTCGCACTGCAGTAAAATACATTCAAATATTAAGACAACACACAACACACAGGAAAAAACACCAAGTTTTGTTTGCAACTACTAGAAAATCGAATAAAAAACTTACACATTTTCTTAAAGAAGCATTTCTTTTTATGTTTTTTTTAAATCCTCCCCAACAGAATATTTGAAGGCATTTCTTATTTTCATTTTGTGTTCATATTTGTAAGTCTTCTCGGCTATTTTATGTTTTGTACAAGAATCTATCATTTAAAACAGGCATCGCAGGCTTTGGTGAATGTTACAGATATGTTTTTTTTTATTGTTTTTTTTAATCTGTTTGTGTTAAAATTTGAAAATGAAAGAAAAGCTTGATTTTTAAAACCAAATTGTCCTTTTGTATTCTGATTCTGCCTTTTGTTTGCTCCTGATTCAACCCATAGCGAGCTCTTTAACATCCCAGATAGGAAGCCATGGACACACAGATACATTAAAAAAAACAAACAAACAAAAAAAAACCTCCAGATTGTTACACGAAAGGCCACAGTAAGGTGAGAAACCATGTTATTTCTTTTATTAACACATCTGCTTAAAAAGCACAGTTGCTTTTTGTCGGCTGAGTCCTGTGTGTTTCTCCTCCTCCACACTTGAATAATATTAAGATGTACGGAGTACTGTAACACTTTATGAGATCTGTCGAGAGCCTAGTTATATCTGCGAGCATGTAACAGATTGTGCCACTAATTGCTGTCAAGAAGTGATGCTGAAATCCCCGTAGGTTTTAAGAAGGCGGCAGCCGTCCTCATGGATTCATATTGAGATACAGTCGGGCGTTGTACGCTTGGTGAGAAATCATAATAGAGAAGAAAACTCATTTGCATTTTGTTCCGTTTCCTATTTGATTTGGAGCTGGGATAAAGAAATAAAAAAAAAATGGGGAGGTGATGGTACTTTTTTAAACCAAGGCCACGCTGAGAAGGAGCCTTTGTTTGATAGTATTGTGATTTGTTTGTTTTTTTTACTTTTGCTCCTCGAGTGCTCCGTTTTGATATCAGAGAAGGGGGAAAGATGCGATCTCACCCTGTATTGAAACGTTGCCATTGAAATGACCTCGCTTTGGCACAAAAAAAAAAATGCCGCCGCCGCCGCTTCATTCCTATGCAGAATTTCTGACAGGACAGTGAGCATCATGTCTGAATAGTCGGGGAGAAAAGTAAGAAAGGCAAAGGGGGAGAAAAGGATTAATGGGTACGTTTGACAAAAGGGGGAGGTGGAGGTGGAGGAGGAGGAGGAGGAGGAGGAGGAGGAGGAGGAGGACTTTTTGAGGAAGGTCACAGGCCTGAAATCAACAGAAGAGTTTTAGAATTCCCTAATCCCGGCGGTGTGGCGCTGCTACAGGAGGGGAGGTGGGGGTTGGGGAGGGGGACCGGGGAGTGGTGGTGGTGGTGGTGGGGGGGGGGGGTAGACAAGTGCATGAGATATGATGAGATTAGGGAGGTGGCGGGGTGGGGGTGGGGGGTGGAGAAGAAAAAAGACGGGATGAGCTTCTGATGGCACAGCAGGTTTGGCCTCCCCTGGGGGACAGGGGCCGTCGGCGCTCCGCAAAGGACAAAGGGAGGGAGAGAGTGCGTGTCTGTACTTATATTTATGTGTGTACTTGTGTGTGTGTGTGTGTGTGTGTGTGTGTGTGTGTGTGTGTGTGTGTGTGGCCTGTGCCCGCCTTGCTTTCTTACAGTACCACCCACCACGCCAGTCCCCTCTCGTCCCCGCAGTCAATGTCACGCCTGCCACTCTGCGTGAATGCGAGGAGCCGTTTCTCTCCCCCCCCCGCCCCCATCTCTCTCTCTCTCCCTCTCTCTCCCCCCCCCATCTCTCTCTCTTTCTCCCTCCATCCCTCTCTCTCTCTCTTCCACACGTGTGAACCAATTAGGTCGGAGCGGTGGCAAGGCGGAGCCGCGTCACTATGAGATGCATAGTTAACAAATAATCCTGTTAACGTGTCGCCGGACTCTCGGGCCAGCGCCGGGTTTGGGTGGAGGCACAACTGGATTCTCCTACTCAAGGAGAGCGGCTCTCGATCGATATTTCCTCATGTCCACAGTGGTGTGTGTGTGTGTGTGTGTGTGTGTGTGTGTGTTTGGCTTGTGATGTGTTGTTGAAGGTCCAGTGTGTAAAATTTTTAAGGAAGCCCGCCTGACAGCGCAGTACATATTTTGGGCACTGTCAGGCAGGATTCCTTAAACAATGGCGGGAAAACCAAATTACTTTTATTGTACTGTGAGTATAGACTTTTATTAATGTATTCATGGGGGTAAGTTTTTACCAATATAAAAATCCAAAATTTAAGCCAAATTTTACACACTGGGCCTTTAACATTGAGGCTTTTCTGCTGGCTATGCTATGCTATGCAATTTTTTTTTTTTTCAAGCCATCCAAGATGATGGATAACCACCATCGAGAGACACGCATTACGATGATGTCTTTGATCTTGGCTCTAACACGGTGATCTAAGACGGGAGGGAGGCAGCTTCAAGGACGGCTGTCTTCACAATCTGGCAACCCAAGATACCACTGCGATAAAAAAAAAGAAAAAAAAAAAGACATCTGACGGTGTTGGAACTCTGGGATAACCATCTCCCGGTGACTGCTGCTGCAGCAGCCAACTAGCGAACTGATGAGAAATGACGCTCATCCACTCGTGCATGTGACGGCTGTGATTTCAGTTGGCGTTTTCCTTGTGCAGCCTTTACGTCGGACCAGAGATTATTAGATGTGAACTTGTCTCACTGTTAAAATGGTTAAGTATGAAGCCGACCTGATGCTACAAACTAGTGAAATCTGCTGTGGTGGAAAGGAGACCAACATAAATTCATGTATGACCAAGACATTGCAGTCCCAGATTTGGCTTAAGAAAAAAGATCAGTTTGTGTTTTGTCTGTTTTTTTCTGATAAAATGAAAAGCATCTCATGGCAGTAAATCTTCTGAGTAAAGACCTCACCTTTGTCAACGCCCCTTTAATATTACTTACTGTATGTTAGGTGTTAATAGGCCTAGACTGGCAGTGTGCCCCAACTATAGCAGATTATCTTGATTTATTTAACACTTCCAAGTTTGGAGTATTTGAATCTTTCCCCATGTACAGACTTTGTACCATCCAGTGGCAGTGCTAACTATTCAATTAAGGACTCTGGATTGTTTAAAAAAAATTTTTTTGCCACAATAAAACATTTTTTTTCTTTTCCCACATTGGCTACATGTTTGTGGATTGACAGGAAGTTCCTTTTGAATTAAGGTTACAATTTCTTTTGCCACTTCTTTTCTAGTCAAGTCTGTGACTGAAATACTAGTTATGCTGACACTGAGACATTTCATATATATACGTCCAGGGTGCTAAATCCGAGTGTGTGTGCAGTGCAACTTTGGTGCAGGATGTAAATGACTTTACAAATATGGACTGTGGTGGTGAAATTGCCATCCGCCTTCGCTGAGGGGCTCAGCAGAACCTATATTCTTGGAGTTTGGATTGGCAGATAGGCAGAGTGCGTTTCTGGAGCTGCGGGAAGGGAGTCGCAACGTTACTTTACTGATGTGTGGTCAGTCAGGGGTGTACACATATAAAACTAAAGGCACTGTCCTTGTTTTCAGCTGGTGTGGCTCAGGTTCAATAATGCCTCGTAAAGATCAAGAGAGAAAGACAAAAATAAGGAAAGGCTCCTGCTTTAGTGAGCTACCTTACGAATCTTCTTCAACTTTTTATGTCTACAAGTGTAAAAGGGTCCACTCTATTACTATGTCAAAAACCCAGAAACAACAAAGATTGAGAAACTAAGAGCTTTGTTCAATGAATATAGGTATATGTTTATCTATATTTCATGTCTCACACAGATGCCTCCAATCTTTTTAACTAGTAAAAATACACGGTAGCAGTGAAGCGCTACAGTCGTCCACACATACCAGAAACAAACAAACTAAAAGGAAATGTAAACACCTGCAGACGATGGCTAAAACATCACCACACATCTCATAATCTTTGATGATAAAGAAATCTTTGTCACTAAAATCTAATTTCAAATGCGAATAATTGAAATTTCTATTGACATTGAGACTTTTTTTTCACTGATTACTGTACACATTTTGTATGGACAGAAGTGAGACAGGAAGTTTTGTACAGATTGAGGAAGATATTGCCATCTGGCATGATAAACTCTCTAAGCTCTCAAACGTTTGAGAGGGAAAAACACTGATTTCACATCAGTGCTCAGGGGCAAATCTGTCCATCTCTGTCTGTACATGATAGGTAAGGCCTCGACCCCGGTGTCATACATTGTCACAGCGCAGAACTAATGTGGGAGACAAACAAAAAGGTAGCAAGAAAAAGAGTTTATGTGTTTTTTTGTTTTGTTTTTCCATAAAAAATCCTTTCAGGGTTTTAAACAGCACAAAAACTAAATGTGGGAGAAGGAGAGAGCTCAGTAGTTCTGGAGGGGTGGGGGGAACAGGGGGGGGGGGAGCAAAACGGCGCCTTTAAATGATGATTGAGTCTCTTTGTGCTTTTGTAGTTAGTCAGCCGATCCACTAGTGGGGGCCCATCTTTGGGGAGTTCAAAAAGAGGATTAGAGAAAGAGAGAGAAAGTAGAGGAGAGAGAAAAGGAGGGTCGCTGAGAGCCACAGAGTTGACCGCTACGTAAAACTCAAACAAGAATATTGCAAGAATCATTTAAAAAAAAAAAAAAAGACTTCTTTCCATAGTTTTTTGAGATTTCATATTTGACTGCATCCTCATCGTCGTCGTCGTCATTGCAATACCTATTCTAGCACAACAGCGTGTCACATATTATAAATCATTACAGGCATTCACTTTCACCAAGGAGTGCAGCAGAAGGGTTCGTAATATATTACTCTGTGTCTCTCCTCCACTATAAATTGCTCTTGATCACAACTAAACCTCAACTGGGGAGGGAGGATAGCGCCTTCCTGTACAATAACACTCCGTGGTGCGTTTGATTTTCATCTGATGATAACACGTTCAGCATATTTCACACTCAAAGGCTCAAGTTTTAGGCTGTGCTTTACTGAAAGGCCTGCAGGTCAGTCAGCGGTTTCATAGTATTTGAGACTGCAAGTGTGGATGTCAAGCTATGGCTGGAATCTTTTGAGATTTTGGCTTGTATTTGAGAATGACCATTTGTGTAAGCTCACCACTGAGCAATGATTATCCAGTGTGAGCATTATATAAATAAAAAAGTACAGCATTGATTTGTGTGAGCATTCAGAACATTGCCTGCATTTCATTGGTTTCACAGCCATATCTCCAGTTGTTTTGCCCACAGAAATTGTTTTCCAATGTCATAGAAGTTTATGTGGCAGATGAACGTAAACAGGCAGAACTGACCGAAGCAGGAATTCTCAGAACAGACATGTGCTTCCATTCTTTTAGATGAGCTCTCAACGTGTGTGTGTGTGTGTGTGTGTGTAACAAAATAGCTTATTAGCGAGGGACATGAGTAGAGTATATTGTTGTTTTCCACTTATTAATAACCAATTACCAAAATACATTAGCATGCACTTATCACACTGAGTATCCTGCTTCAGGGCCTCACGTTTGTTGAGCTGTATTTGTTGCACAGCATGTCCTCAAAGTCTTTAATGTTACACTTGTCACGTGGAAACTGGTAAATGGGCTCAGTTAGCGTGTTAAGCTAGCAACACTTGATCAAATCTCAGAGCACCGGCTAAAATTGTATTCGGCTGCTACTGTTTGACATAATTAACTTCAGTATTACTTCAGTTTTAGTTGAGCTGGCCCTGTTACAGTTGTAAACTGCTCGTGGTATGCTAGAGGAAGTGTGTTTGAAGTCAACCGTGATAAGACCACCATGGTTAAGTAATGGGTGTTGCATTTTGGTCATTTACAGTTACGAGCATTGGATTGTCTTTATTTTGTGTAGCATGGCATAGAAAATTGATTAATCAATGTCAGGGAGTAAAAAGACTGTTGGAAAAGGCGATAGAACAAATGGTTTCATCAAAAATATACCCAGCCCACTAAAAGAACAGCAATTTACCCAAAATACCACAGCACAGTTTTAATCACAGCTCCACTGAAACCTTTCTGTAAAACACCTAGCCGTTTGGTTTGGGAGAAATAAAAAGGGTTCCAAACCTTGATAAATAATTGGAGGGTCCAAATTTCTGTCTTCACCCAAGCATCTGATTGGTAGTTGACAATGTCCATGTCCTCACATTAATGTGGGACCTCTACAGTTCAACTGCGTACAGCAGTGCATTTGTTGGTACGTCAACCAAAGAAAATTCAAACTTCACTGACATTTCGCTTGTAATCTTCATCCTCATTGTCGTCCGTGGGTAAGCCTGTTCGTAATCAGCTGTGCTGGTGCTATCCATCCCTCCCTCCTTCCTCTCCTTCCCTGGTCTTCTTCCCTTCATCCGCCGCTGCTCTCGGTGGGAGGGGGTCAGTGGCGGTCGTAGGCGGAGGCTGTTGCAGTGGCAGCTGGGCCCGCCCCTCGTGATGTTGCACTATAGTAGTAAGGTGAGCCTGAAATAACATAAAGACAAATGATTAATGTTCAATCATTGAGATAAGACTTTGAAACAAAAGGATTTTGTACACAAAGTTGGATGTGTATTAAGCAAATTTCTTGTTACTTGTAATACTTGGTGGTTATCAGCAACTTGAACAGGTAACTCTAGTTCGCTAACCCCTGACAAAGATAGTTTACAGATCCAGAAGAGTTCCCAGAGATTCCGCAGAGTGATAACTAATAGGTTGAAAAACACAAATATCTACTGAAACAGATTTAAATGGTAAATGAATGAAGCCTGAGGCTACCAATGTTCCCTGTTTTAATGCCTGTTGTAAATACAGAAAATACATGATGGAAAATGTGGACACAGTAAAATTTCCACGTCTCTGGACCTCTTTAGCAAACAGCACACTCCCACACTCTACCCTCGCAGCTTCTCATAATAGGCAAATTTTTCTCTTGATAGGAAAGATGGTTAAAATGACAAAATAAAGGGTCTTGGTTGTAATAAATCAGAACTATCCTTTCTGAAATACAGTATAAATGTGAATAAGTAGCTTCAATTTGCCAGCCGAGATTACATTTTACTTTGAATGTGAGCGGTGAAAGGCAGGGATGAGATGACATGAGCTGATGAAGCTAATGACAGAAAGAAATTAGTCTCCTTGTCATGTACAACCAATAAAATGAACTCCACTCCACGTTCCGCCACCTGTCTCTTCATCTTCTACCTTTTGACACTCTCTCTCTCTCTCCTTCCCTCTCGCTTTCTCTTTCTCTTTCTCTCTCTCGCTCTCTTTCTTTCTCTCTCTCTCTCTCTCTCACACACACACACACACACACACACACACACACACACACACACACACACACACACACACACTATCTAAGTGACAGTCTAAGCTGACACAGTGAGTACAGCTCTACTAGCGCTGATCCCTTGAGTCTATTCTCTCCTCAGGGAAGAGGTCAATTTAATACTGTAACCCCAAAGACATACAGAAACTCACACACCAAAGTACGCACTAAAATACCCTCTTGCGCACGCACACTCACACACACACACACTGTCTCTGTCCCTTCCATCAATCAGCCCAGCCGTGTGCTGGGAGGTGCGTCCGTCTACCGTCCAAGTAATCTCAGGAGGCTCTTTGGGGAAGTGCGACATCTACCCAGTCTGACAAACTCTTTAGTCTGACTCTGTCTTAGTCACCTTCACTTTCACCTGGATCACAGCCTCTCCGATCCCCTGCCATCGATCTTAAACCTGCGCTATCCCTTGACACGGACCCCAACTGTCCCCAACTGTGGGTCGCCTAGCGGTTCTCCTTCAGTGTCCTCCTGTCTTTCCTGCAATCATTTTTCCTCATTTGCGCATCGGCACAGCTGGATCGCCACCAATGTTCTGGATGCTTGAGTTTAGTCCCTGATTCTTTCTCTCTCCACCTACCTTGCATCTGTCCTGCCTGGCTGGTGAAGAGACTGGAGGAACAGCCGATTTCCGTGCCCAGGAGAGAGCCATAATCCTGCTGAAACACTGGGGACAGAGGAGGGGAGGGGATGGGTAAGGAAAGGCTGGAAAGGCTCACTACAGGTCAGATAGCTTCTGACCCCCTCCCAAGTTTTGACACAGTTGAATCGGAAACGGCTCTCCGGACACTGACTTTGACACAGACAGGTTTTGGTTTTTGGGGGGAAGAGTGTATCTATCTTTAGCTTCCCTAGCACCTCCATGGCTTAGATTCCAACTCTTCCCAACCTCCAATATAAGGTGTTGTGACGGCCACCTATTGTCGAGAGTCTGCTTTGTGTGTGTGTGTGTGTGTGTGTGTGTGTGTGTGTGTGTGTGTGTCCTGCAGGTATGGCAGTGGGTGGGGTTTGACGTGATTGGGGAGCACCTTGCCAGTGTCCCTTACACCATAAAGCCTGTAGTCACCATCCAGCCTCATTCTCTCCAGCATCTCACAGATCTGCTCCTCCACATGCTTTTGTTAACATATTTCGTTTTGGCTCACACTCTACAACACTTACATACACTCGTTAACATTTTCAGCCGACAGCAGACATGCTAACAAAGACATGTTACACATCCCATTGTGCTATTTTTGTTATTTATCACTTGTTAATCCTATTCGCGTGTTCCCTCTTGTCACGGCTTTTTGAGAGCCAAGTCGTGACAGTGTTTTCAATCTGTCTTTATCTACCGCAGCTAATCATCTTCCTCTAAAAATGCAAAGGTGGGAGGTGTGAGGAAGGGAAAGTTGTGGCAAAAGCAGAAAGGAACTGCTGCCTTGTCTTTCATGTATGGCATTTTTCCGTTCAGTGGAAAGGAAATGGTACGTGACGGAAACATGAAGAGTGGAATGTGGTAGATAAAGGCTATTACAATGGAGCACAGGAGAGAGTGACGCTGAGATGAAACTGAATCCACTGATCGGCGTCTGGTACACCTACCTAATAAGCTGGGGTTGGGAAATCTCCATGACTCATTGTATGTTGAGTACTGGGGATGGGAATATGGACTTCCGGAAAAATCGCCCCCTGAAAGAAAACACCAAACAAAAAAGAAGACTTGGTAAAAATTGCATTTGGATAAAATTGTGACTTCTGTTGGTTTTTTGTATCTTTTGTTTGAAAAAGAAACTCAATATTGTATTATTGACTTGGAACCTGGTGTACTTTCAACTGTTTCTCTGTAACAGGTTGAATCACGACAATCCGCAGTTCCCCTTTCGTGGTTTCAGTGTCTTCTTGTTATCCAGCTTTTTGCTATGTTTAATCTTGTTGGGGCTCAACTTGTTTTTCCATGCAATTACCAGAGCAAGTTTTGTTTTAATTCTTTTCATTCCGCGTGTGCGTGTGTGTGTGTGCGTGTGTGTGCGTGTGTGTGCGTATGTGTGTGTGTGTCTCAACAAGTGAAAAGATGGCTAACCCAGCAATCCCCCAGCACTCAACATTGCACACACACAGCCCCATTATTAATGTATGAGATAGGCTCTGAGGTTCTGTTAAATTGCTATGATTGTTTTTTATTACCATTGATGACATTTATTTTTCATTGTCAATGACATTTTTTTTTTTTAACCGTAGTACAATGCAATGTTTTAACTTTAGCACCACGTTTTGCACACTGGCTCCGAGTGAGTGGAGATCATAGTGAGGCTACACTGGTCCAGCACAACAGTGAATGATAGCGTAGCTTTTCTCCCTCATTTACTACTTACTGTCTGGGGTCCGCTCTGCCTCCTGTCTTCCCCTCCCGCTTCTCCCTTGACCCCTTTCTCTTTTATTTTTCTCTCTCGTCCTCTGGCCCGCCTGACTACAGCCCACCCGTCACCCTTCACATCAAAACAACATTCCCTCTCGCCCCCCCACCCCCCCCCACCCTCTTCCCTCCTGCTCTCTTTCCCCTTTTCCCTGAATCTTCTTCTGCTCTCTCTCTTTCTCTTCCCCTGAACCTTCGCTCCTCCCGGGGGATCCCTCTCCCATAGCTGACAGTCACAGACCCCAATGCCCCTCCCGCACCCCCACCCCACCCGCAACCGTCCGTTCCCCCGCCCCTCCCCTCCCCTCTCCCTCTCGTTCTGTCGGTTCTGCCTCAGTGCTCTCCTACACCCTCCCCGAGTGTCAGCCCCCCTGCTGCATCGAGAGGCAGAGACGGGGAGGAGAAGCAGCAGCAGCAGCAGCAGCAGAAGAAGAGAGCTGCTGGCTTAATGAAGGTATGATATTAGACAGAGCGGACAAAAAGGAGGATAATTTGCCTGAGTGCTGAGATAAAACATGGGCGAGCTGGAGAATCAGAGCTGGGAGATTATCTCCGCTCCTCCCCATCTGCTCGGGGACTCGGCCGCCTCAGAATGGGAAGAATTCAGATGTCCCTGCCGCCGACGTACAAGTTTGCTTTCCTGTGGATCATCCTTTGTGTGCGTGAGTGTGTGTGTGCACGTTTAGCCCCGTCTGTCAGGTGGGGTCGAGATGCCTTCTCCATGGCATCCCTGGGTGCAAACATCCTCCCCCTGTCATCCCCGTAGTGACGGCAAGGTGTCAGGTTGTTTAGGAGGGGGGAGGAGATGGAGGGGGGTTGGAGAGGCGCAGGGGTCCCTCTTGTGTAGCACAGTGTCAAGGTCGCGCACACACTGACGCACACACACACACACACACACACCCACACACACACGGTCAAAAACAAACACTTATGCACACAAACATTTACCGAAACAAAGACAGAGAAATATTCTGTCAAATTTGAGAGCAGAGTGAGTGCATGGGGGACAGGGTGACCCGTCTTTTGACTTGCTGTTCCTACATGTCCACTGAGAAACAGACTGAGTGTGTGTGTGTGTGAGTTTGTGTTTGTGTGTGTCATCATCGAAATGTCCCAGACTGAAGCAGTGGGAGCTCAGTGACATAAACTTGTAAACAGCGTCGCCGTGACTTTGTCTCATCACCGCTTCTGCCTTCACACTGCCTTCCCCCTTCTCCAGTGCAGTTACACTCAGTGGCCACCACAATCGCCACCGCTGGGGTCCAGCGCTTGTGTAGCGCAGAGATGGACAGTAGTAGTGGGGAAAAAAGTACGAGGAGAAAGAACGGCAGTCCGGGATTGAAACACAAAAGCTTTCGGAGGACGGCGTCGTGGAAAGGAATGAATGAATTAGTCGTGGGTCACTGGTGATTCTCATTAAAAACAAATTACTAATGTTGAGGAGGGACAGCTGTGCTACTGTGGCTGGTCTCTAATGATACACACAGAGAAATGCACGCACGCGCACGCACACACCAAGAGCCACGCACGCACAAAGGTGCACACAACCACAGCAACCCCCTGGGAGCGCTGTCAGCTACGGTGTAAACAGACAAGCAAGAGGAAGTGGCAATGCTAAGTACACTCCCTGAAGGCGGCCGGACACACACACACACACACACGCGCGCATTCGAAATTAAATAATTTTTAAAAATATATTATAATATATATTATAATATTTGTGTGTATTTTTTGTGTATCAGGCACGAGGAAAACATTTCTTTGAGATGGGGACATTTTGGACGGTCCTAACTTTTCCTCACAACTTGATGAGTTGATTAGAGGCGGAAGGATTCAGCTCAGAGGCGAGGTGTGACCATCGCTTAGGTCAGGAATGTTTCCATGTGCCGGGGGACAGGCACAGGGTTAGACTGCGAACAAATGTGCGTACTCACCGGGTACCATGCCAGTGAGGGAGGGCGTGGAGTAGCTGCCCTGTCCAGTGGGAGGGACATGAGGAGGGTAGCCTGGCAGAGTGGTGCTGGCTAGGTCTCGACCTGGAATCACGTAGTCGCAGGCTTAGTTAATTCAACAATGCGAATCCCGAATAATATCTTTATATGCTGTGCTTCAGTCAACATTGGTGTCATGCATCAGAAAATGTAAATGAAAGTCGGAACAATGTAATAAAATATAACTTAATGAACATGAGCTAACCCCTAAAAGTCAAAATTCACATTAGATCACAGTAGTTTATTGTCAAACTTCATCCCATTTCCACATACTTCAATCCTATTTGGTGCTCATTTCACATATGACGTATATTTACTTGAAGTCTCCTGTTCTTTTGTTTCTTTAGCTCTTTACGACCCCGCCCAGGTGTGTCAGTTGGTGGATTGACTCTATAACTGCATTAGACTACATGACAGCGTGTCAGCCCAAATAATTTCTCTGTGTTTGCACGCAGTAGACACTGGGAGTGCGAGTGTAGCGAGACCTCCATTCATCATCATCACATACACTCACACAGACACACTCACACACACACACACACAACACACCCGCAAATGCATGGACTCCTCCCCCTCACAGCCGCTCTACCTCTCTGCACACGCATTTATCATCATCATAAACAGCTCAGATTCTACCACCATCAATCCTATTCACTTCCCTTCCACTTAACCACCGATAACTGAGAGGTGGAAAGAAAAGACAGAAAAAGAAGTAGAGAGGGCAGATGTAAGAGACACACGGGGGTGGGGGGGAGGCTCCAGGCAAAACACAAAGATCGGCAAGAGGAAGTGAGAAAAACAAAATCTAAGTGGTCACACACACAGTATATTAATGTTCTTAATGTATTCTTGTTTTACTGACAGTGTAATATACTCCTTACCTATTTAGACTAGATCTTTTGTGTAATAGTATATTAATAACCTTTCAAAACTGCAAACATTAATATGTTAATGTTGGTGTGATGTATAATTTACCACCGCTGGAAAACAGAGCCATGCTGATTCTGTATAGTCTTGGTTTATGGTTGCAAAACATAACATTAAACAATATTTAGGCCATTTTAAGTCTGATTGGCCAGTTGAGTTTCCTGAAAAGTTCCAATGTGGGGAGAAAAGACACTGGTCTCAAGTTTGTCCCTGCAAGCAGCTTTGCCAACTGCTTGAGTAACATTTAATGTCGGCATGCTACTGTATCTCACAATAACCTTGAATATTAGGGCCTCTGGTGCTCTTTTTTTATTTACTACATTAACACATTTAGTCAATTGGAAAGCAAGCATTTGGTAATTATAGCTAAACTTAAAGTGAAGTGGCGTCATAAACCAAGTGTTGTTCATATATAATTTAATGTGCATATTCCATGAACAGTAAATTGATTAGCCAGGCCTAGAAATTGTAACCAAGTATTAACAACTTGACTATTACTTTACTTACTTGATTCAGTCTAAAAGCATTTATCCTAATATACTACTGGATTAAAAAAAAAAGAAACAATCCATATGAGCTTTTTTCAAAGATTTTTTTTTGGGGGGGATTTCATCTGCGAAGAGAGGACTTTAAAATGTAATTTTGTCGAGAAAGACTCTGACGTACACCGATGCGCAAAGCCACCGCGTGGTGAGCAGCCGAGTGGCGTCAGTATCTCATCCTCTGGCATCCCTGCCCTCTTCATGGCCCTCCCCTCTTGTGTTTTCCCCTGGCAGAGCCCTCCGGTGCACGCCGGCCCGCTCTGTCCCTCCCAGCCTCCCCTTGGCTGCCGCCGCTGCCGCGTAGCAAAGTTTTTCTCTCTGCGTTTGACGCGACAGCGAGGCATTAGTGCAGACGGGCTACTCATCCTCTCAGGGTCAGTGCACAGGGCCAGGAGGAGCGGGAGGAGAGGGGCGGGAGGAGCGGGGCGGGAGACGGAGACGAGATGGACTCTCTGCAGCACAACTTAGAGGGGGCAGACAGGGCCAGATCCTCCGAGGTGTGTGCACGGCTTGTGTGTGTGTGTGTGTGTGTGTGTGTGTGTGTGTGTGTGTGTGTGCGCGCCCTGTTATTGTGCGTGTGTACGGTAGCTGTTTTGATGTATCTGTTCTCTTGCAGCCTCGCTTGCAGAGGTCAACCAGTGAGTGCGAGACTCCCTCCTCGTGCACACTTGCGGCTACAGATGAACCCCCCCCACACAACCCCCCCTCCCCCACTCGAAATCCCCCACCACCCCCTCTCGGCTTTTCATTTCCCTGTCTCCCAAACTAACCGGCGCACATCAACCGGCCATCAGAGCAACACATGTCAAACCCACAGGGAGTTTTGTTGTGGGGGGGCGGGGGGGGGGGGGGGCGGACGGTGTGTCCCCCTGCACTCAAGTGGACAATGACAATGCCCCGCAGATTTGGGGAAAAGCCCCCCGAAACGGAAGATTTGCTGTGTAAACGCTGATCTGTGCAGCGCGCTGGAGTATCAACACTTCAAGGATCAAGGATGCAATAACACTGCGTCAGACACGCGGACGTCTGATCCCCTAGAGGGAGCTCTATTCTGAGGGAAGAGACAGGCGGGGAAATGCATGCATAATATTCAACCCGCACGAGCGCGCGCGCGTGTGCGAATATAAATACGTGTTTGCATGCATAAGCAGAAATGGAAATTCTTTTTTTTTTTTTTATCTCTCGCTTTTTCTCAGAGTCTCTCCTGACTTCTGCAGGTAATATTCCTCAGTGGTTTCAAAGGGCGAAAAAAAAAGAGGCCTTTCCCAGATATCCCAAATTCCCAGCACCATGATTTCCCTCATTACTAATGGGAACGCCAAAGCCCTGTCCAAGTGCTCCCTGGTCTATCCTTAATTAACCGCCGCCTCTCCTGGTGCCCCTAAATGGAGACAGAGGACGAGATGAGGCTCTCGCTTTTTCCCCCCCCCTCCATCCCGCCACCTTTTCATTCCTCTCCTCTCCTCTCCTCCTCCGCACCTCTCCAGAGATCCAAAGCACTGAGCTCTTTAAACGGGATCACTTAGACTCTATGTACAGTAGCTCATATCACTCCAGGGCAGGGCTTATAGGGTAGATGGCTTACTGTGAATTGAATACGTGTTCATTTTACACTGAGGGAAGACCAGAACCAACCTTGTTTATTTCGACAATTATAGGACACTGCTTATTACATGTATTTAGATGCCATATAGGGATTTTTAGTTGGTTTGTATTGAGATGGTGTTCTGATTTGAAGCTTTTAAAGACTTACCTGAAACAAGTGAATAAGACTGTGGACCAGAAACACTGGCTCCTAACTCCGCCCCAGCACCAGGATTGGCCAAACTGTTCTTCATCTCGTCCAGGCCACCAGTGAGCGAGGCCATCGCCGAGTAGTCTGACGTCTGCTCAGGGGCAGAAAGTGGACAAGGAGTAGAGGAGGGTTAAAAGAATAAATCAACATTCCCTCTGTTGTCAAAAATCATCAGCATAGCCTCTGGTGCTGGCCGATCAATTAGCTGTTACACGCTGCCACATTTGTAAACAAGCAACACATATCACATATATAGCAAGGAGCAATAAAGCCTCAGTATGAACAGATACGCACACATCACATGAACGCAGACACACACACACACACACACACACACACACACACACACACACACACACACACACGGCGAAACAAACCTACAGCTGTGAGTTTATTGATCTGTTTACAAAGACGGGGATTTACTGTACAGCCAAGCCTCACACTCTATAACCACAGGATCAGCTCACTCTTCCTCTTCATTTTCCTCTCTCTTCCTCCCTCTCTTTCACACACACACACACACACACACACACACACACACACACACACACACACACACACACACACAGTGATCATTACAACACTTGTACTTGCTCAAGACTTCCTGTGCTCCAAAGACACACACGTATAACCACAAAAGGCATACAAGGTTGATATGAGTCAAACCCACAGAAAAGAAAAGAAAGTGCTGAAACTGCTATTGCTCAAAAAACTAAAACAAAGAGGATCACTGGTAGCTCGTTATAACAGTGCAGGCTACACAATGTTGGAGTAGCCTGCACAAAAAAAACAGTGCTTTTGGAAAAATGAGGGAGAGGATTTAAACAATAAAATTAAATAAGTTGAGATTTACTTTGCCCTAAAAAATGGCTGATGTGTTTCTTTGTGTTGAGTTTAAGTGACCCAAAGACCCAATCTAAAGATAGATGTTGAAGGGACAGTATAAGTTAGAAAGTGAGAAAAAAGAAAACCCACTCAACAACAATAAAGTAAGAAAAATATGGAGATTAAGATTGGAGATTTTATGAATAAGTAATTTTTTCTAAAGGCAAAATATTGTGTAACTGCACAGCCAAAAGTGTGGTTTTGCCTGGGGTTTGATGTTTACCCTGAGGTCACAACTGGTCAGGAAGTTGTGAGATTAATGAAGAAATCAGAAAACGTAATTCATGTAAACCTAATTTGTAATAATCTTTCTAACCATTAGATGCCACTAGAAATCACACAGTAAACCTTGAAATGACGTGAATCACAAAAAACGGCATTAAAATAACATTTATGACTTGATGTTAAAGCATTTTTTTTACAAACCAATGTTCTATCACAATCAAGACCATTTGTTTGTGTTCCAGTCAGGTGACTGACTGCCGCACCACCTGAGATCATGAAGGGGGTGCGGCCAGGCGGGCGGGCGTCGCACTCTCTATCGGTTCTCCCCAAAACCCTGACAGATGGATAATGGAAAGTGTCGCCTCACCTCAGCCTGACCCCAGCGCCCTGCCCCGACCCATCCATCCTCATCTCCCTCTCAGTGAGGCCGCTGATTTGAAATGATGTCACTGACGCTGATGACTAACCACATATAGATTAACCGCCTCTTTCTCAGGGCCGTGGCGGTGGTGGCGGTGGCGGGCGCGTCACCCCGCCAGCTGTGTGCGAAAGCGCACATATTCTTGGCGTGCACGTGGCAGAGCGCGAGCGCGCGCCCCGTGCGAGCGCTAATGACAGCAATCAGAATTTTTCCTCTGGGGTTCCCGAGGTGAGAGTTTCCGCGCTGACCCTTTTAATACCCCCTTCAGCCGTGCGCCGCCCGCCTGTACGGACGTGCGAGTGTAGGCGTGTGTTTGTGCTCACTGACCTCTTAAACACCCCTGTGCTCGTCAACACACAACACAACCACTGGACTGTGACCTGCCAAATAAGAGCTTACATAGTACACTACACACATCGCCTCTCTCACTCTCTCTCTCTCTCTCTCTCCGTCTCTCTCTCCCTCTCTCTCTCTCTCTCTCTCTCCCTCTCTCTCTCTCTCCTCTCTTTACACTTCACACACAGTTCTAAGCCGCCTTTTCTTTGTTGGCACTTCGATTCGCACATCGCACCTGTAGTTTTTTTTCTTCTTCTTCTATTCCATCCATTCATACATGCTATCCCTGCCCCCTCTCCACTCCTTTCTGTCTTTCTTGGATATGCTCAGTCCTATTTTAATCATGTGTAATAGTGTCTACGTATCCATGTAAATTAGGGGCCCAGTCCCCAGCAGCAGCAGCAGCAGCGGTGGCGGCAGCGGCGGCGGAGAACAAGGGGTCTGCCGTGGTAATTGGCCATGATGAAGTTTGGCCAGTGGGGTGACAGCCCCGCTAAGGAAGATGGATCATTCTCATTCGGCCCCGTAAATGTTGTCAATTCCGCCGCTCATACGACGCCATCAACCCTCATCAAACAGGGAGAGACGCAGCTGCCCGCCGCGCAGGGGCTGAGTTTTTTTTTTTCTTCTTTTGAGGGTGGTGGGTGGAGAATGGGGGGATGGAGGGGTTGGTAGAGGATGGTGGGGGCAGGGGCTGGAGGCAAAAGGAGCTCAAGTTGGGGCAGGAAGTGAAAAGCGAAAAGGTGGAGGGAGGTTCTCTGTCATGGAGAGATGATAGAGATAAAGATGCCTGATTTATGTGAAAAAGCAAAAGAAACAATAAAAGGGGAAATTGTTTGAGTAAGGGAGAAAGTATGTTTCCTGGCAAAATGATCCGTTAACGCACAACAAATCGAGGCAAGACTGTCCTCATTGTTACAGCCAGCACTGAGTTTAACAATCGGCAAGATGACGGCTTTACATGCTGTGACCAACAAAGGAACCCAAAGCAAAAGAAAATACATGTGTGAGATTTTGGCCTCGTGGCTCTCAGTCGCAGTGAGTGTAGATTATTCAAAAGAGAGACACCAGAAAACTGACGTTGCTTAAATTTACAGCCCAACCAGACTAACTAGTTCCTTGGCCACACATAACCACTAATTAAACTGGATAGCTGTATCTGATGTATTAACTGTATATCATTGTTCAGCACCATCTATAAGTCCTCACGCAGCACCTCTGCATGCAGAACAACAACCTAATGTCCCCAATGACGATAAAGAATGCCACGCAGGACAACATCAGACAAAAGTGTAACGGCCCTTCGACAGTTTTACCTCTTTTGCTCCCAACACTTCACTTACAGACAGCAGGTTGGTCCACTGACTCAGATATGGGCAGGGTAATGGTTTGGTTCAAATTTCACATCAATAACAGATGAGCCCTAATCGTCTCCCTCTCTCTCTCTCTCTCTTTCTCTCTCTCTCACACACACACACACACACACACACACACACACACACACACACACACTGGCCTTGTTGGCCTGCAACATTTGCATAATAGTATTTCACTTTTTCCCCATTCCCCAAATAGCTCCCTGATTTTTCCATCTCCCTCTGCCTCTGCCCACATTGTCTTGTGTTCTCCTGATGGAAAAAAAAGCCTCGACTATAAACAAATACAATTCCCTCAGAGGCCCACAAACCGAGACGGGGGGATTGTGTGGGGAAGGAATTCATCTGCGCTCAAACTGAGTGTGGCAGCAGTGGGGAGGACACTTATTTTGTGGCGAACCAGATGGACCAACTCTGGGGACGGGCTCCCCACAAGTTCAGGCATTTGGACGTTTAACTAATGATTCAATTCAAAAAAAATAATAAAATTTTTTTTTAAAAAACTACCTCCTGATTTGTTTGCTTTTCGAGAGGATGGGCAATAGGTCATGTTGAAGAAATGAGAACTAAATGCTTGAAAATGCCATAAAACCTTTAATATGTATAAATCTTATGTACTAATATTCAAGCATCTTTTTGGATCCAGACAGTCAAAGCAAAACTAATTGGATGACCATAAAAAGGTAAAAAAAAAAAAAAAAAATGCAGATCGTCTTCAAACTCCTAATGTGTTGAGGTTTGTGTGGACTGAGGTGAATTTACCACAATAGTGCTAACAAGGAAATGTATGTAGATGTTGCTGCAAACATATTGAAAAGGATAAGTAATGAAGACCTTGTGAGATTTTTTTTATCGTTGACACCTTTGTGTCAGCCATGTCCTATGATTTACTGAGTGCCCCACACATAAGGATGTTTTACTCTGTTTTTAATGGCAGTAAGAAGCAGTTCAACTTGGGTCAACCATCCTACTTCTTTTATGCCAATTTTCAGTAATCGCTCAATCAATAAGTCACACTTCTTTTGTGATATCCAGCAGAAGCCAGAGAAGTTGGGACTGGGATGGGCACTTGGACCCAGGGCAGCACCGCTAGGTGGGGGCTTTTCGTCAGCCCGCTGATTTATCACCTGAGTAATAGGAAGTGATTGAAGGGAAATTCAAATGAACTCCCTCCGACAGGCGCACATGCAGACACACATATGAGCACGCACATAAATTAATACTGGGACTTAATAGACTACAGGGAGCGAGGGAACAAGCTCAGGAGAGGGAGATGAGATAAAAGGATGGCTTGTTAGGGAGCAGAGATAAAAGGGGAGACCTGAGACAAACATTATAGCAGAGTGGCGACAGATGAAATAAGATTTGCAAGGGAGAAACGTGGGCAATTTAACTTTTTATCTGTTGCAGTGGGACAAAGAGCGAGAAAGTAATGAATGAGGTGCAGGTTTCAGTGGCAGAAAGCAAAGGGATAATGAGGACCTTGGAATAACTGCTGAAATTATCATGTATTACCACAGCATTCTGATATACTGTTGGTACCTGAAATCGAGCCACGTTGTCACACCTATAATAATTTCCTTTTTTTCTTTTTTACATCACTCACCGTGACAAACCCTGCGTGCTATTCCCCAGCAGCACCGAGGCCAGTGTGCATCAAGTTTCTCTGGCAGAGTGAGTCGCAGCTAACCTTGTAAAGCTATGCTATCTCACACATCCACTTTGCTGAACTCTCACCCACACCCCCAATGAGCTTTGTTTTAGCTGATTGGTGCCGCTAATTGGCAGTATAGAAGCTATTGAAGCAGATGAATACAGAAAGTGACTGCAAGCCTTGCTGCTGCTAAATTAACTGGCGAGTGGATGGTGTTTCATATTAAAAGGAGAACAAGGAACGGCAGCAAAGGCTTTTGTTGCAGCTCTCCGCAGTGAAATGCACATATCGCTGTCCTCCGCACCAATAGAGAGCTCCACTGGCTATAATAATAATAAAAATCTCATGTTAACTTTCACTTTGACATACTGAATATTTGGTCTAATCATTATTTACTTATTTCTCAGAAGGACTACCACCTCTTTCTAAACACCTTCTACACGGCAGAGAATTCAGTGGAAATGTTGCATTGGGCAAATCACATCACAAAGAGAGACCCTCTCTAGCTCTGCACCAGTTATGCCTGCAAACACATCAACACACCTCAGCCACATACCAAGGGCAGCAACCCAGAGAAGGCTGTCAGTGCAGCCGTGTCACAGGGCGCGACTGTCAATCATCCCGTGTGAGAAATGCAGGAGTGGGGGGTCGGCAGACAGGATAGTAACGTTGGCTTGTGCGTGAGTGTGTGTGTGTGTGTGTGTGTGTGTGTGTGTGTGTGTGTGTGTGTGTGTCTGCGCACACCTCTTTGTAATAACAATGCAGCCGGAGCTTGACCCTTGGGGCGCCCCATAGTTTAAAGCCCCTATCCCCAGTCCCAGTGGCTTGACCGGGGCTCAGAGAGGACACTGACCTATGAATCATGGGTATTATAGTCTTGAGCCGTAGTCTATAGAGCAATAGGCGCCAATCCCTGTCGACCTCTCGGCCTGTGCCACTCCACTCCCCATGTCGGTCAGAGGGAAGTGAATGAGCTAAAAGGGGAAAGTCTGCCCCACAGGTCCAAGGCTGTAGCCTGTATGTGACCAAATATACTACGGCCCCTTCAGTGGGCGTCGGTCCTCCTGCCCTTGACTTTGACTGAAGACATACATTGAGTCTGGATGCGTTTGAAAGTACACCAAAGTCCCAATTAGTAGGCAGGTTTTGCTGTAGTATTGGCTGCAGTGCTGCTGCAGATGGGATGAGAAAAAAGGTAAAGCGAATACAAATGCTCAGTGGCTGCTGTTTTGTAATTCAGCAAACTACTTACACCTGTCTATTCCACTCAGATTTGCATTAACGTAGTCGCGGGGAAAAAAGGGCAGCGGGTCAATTTAGATGCAAGACGCAGAGAGAGGAACCTTCTCCGACTGCAGTTTGCTTTGGTTTGTTTTCATGTTTTCCTCCGGCATGCAAATAGCGCCCCACACACACACACACATACACAATTCCCAGGACGCATCAGGACCAGGCTGCAGTCCCTAAGCAGCAGGAAGTGAGGTCATAATGAGAGCCAGGTCAATACGCTCATTAACCCCTGCAGTGTATCTAGATTATAGGGACATCAATAGGCCAAGCCTGGCTGGCTCTGGATCAGAAAAACTCACAGTAGACTGACAGACAGACTGACAGACAGACTGACAGACAGACAGACAGACATACAGAGGAATTAGGCTTGAGGCTTGACGCTGACACATGGCAAAAAACAACAACAACAACAACATGTAGAGGCAGACAGAAATAGCAGTGAAGGCAGCAGTTCTGGATTTCTTTTGACCTTGATTTGTAAAAAATAAAAAAAATAAAAAATAAAAATGTTGAATTATTATCAAGCAATCTTAATTTCTTTAAGAGCGACGCGGCATGGCAAGGCATAGCAGGCAGGTCAGGCTTTTCTGCTAAAACAAGCATTTCTTCCCTCCCCAGCACACACTACCACTACTCTTTGTACTTCTCTTTCTAAAGATGATTTCCCCCTTATGACCATGAAAGAACATACTTCAAAATGTATTTGTAATCAAAATGACAAATACTTGCATTGCACCGGAAAGAAATTTGAATTTGCTGACTGAGCTTTCGTAGTTTGTCAGCTGAATTTAAGAAAAGAGGGAGACCTTCAAAGGAAATTCACAGCAGTGTTACCGTGGGCTAGCAAAGCACTGCTGTGCCAGCAGAGGGCAAGCAGAGGGGTGGCAAGCGGTTGAAAGCAACCAGGAATCGTCTGCGCTAGCTCTGCTGGAGTGCAACAACAGTTCCACATGAGGACAAAAGCAAAAGGAACTGAAAAAAAAACATGATAGAAGACAGATAAGATACAAATACAAACTAAGAAAGAGTCTGTAAGGCCCTATGGTCGTCCCTTAACTCATCATCTGACCCTTAACCCTTCTCTTGTTATTATTATTATTATTATTATTATTATTATTATTATTATTATTCCTAATCCCTAACTCAGCCCAGAACCTGCACGATGCCACACCCTTACCTTGCCAGAGTCAGGGCTCACATAGAGGTCAGAGCTGGATTGGAATGGACAGGGGGGCTGTCTGTCAAACAGACGGTCCAGTACCTCGATCTGCTGTGGCGAGAACAGCTCCCCTCTCATCTGCTTCCTGAGGAAGTCCCGCCCACTGTGGCCATGCCCGTTAGCCAGCGGTGACTCCTGCAAACCTGCACAGAGAAGAAGTGACCTTAGAGGCGTCGTACATTTAGCACTTTTCTTTTGAAGAACGAGGACGACGAGGTGTCCGCGACGACACAGGTGATGATGATGATGACACAAATACAAAGAGGAGGAGGAAGAGTTCAAACAAATCACAGATGTGGGGAGGTTTGAGCAGCACGTGGACTCGGTGGACCTCGGTGAGCTGATTTTAGGTCCGAGAGACTTCATTGCTTGTGGGGACTCGGAGAAAATGCAATAAAAATTCATTCCATTACCAAACAGACACTGTCCTTCATTCTTGTTCTCTAAAGAGTACACTCTCGCCTCTCCCCTGCACAAAGACACACACACACACACACACGCATGCACGCACAAACACACATTCGCACGCACGCGTAGACATTTCTCGTTGTATCATCCATACGCACAGACGCACACATATTGCTGCGGTATCAGTATTAAACTGTGAGCCCTCGTATCCTGCAGTTATTGCGAGGCCGAGGGACTGAACGAGACAATTATAAGAACTGTGAAGAGTCGCGGGCCCACAAATGATTAGAAAGAGTGAGCGGGAGAAAAAGATAAAGAGAAAAAGGGGATGAGGGTGAAAATCCCCCCGCTATAGAGGCAATTCATTGCTTCAAACTGCTGCTGAGAGCCTATTTTAGTCCTGGGGTCACTCCGTGTTTGGTGTGTTTGTTCGTGTGTGTGCGTCCAGAGCTGGGGGAGTGATACGACAGAGGGGTGGAGATGGAAAAAGGCTTCAAAAATGCTTGTTTTTTCTGTTTTTCATTTGGACCGAAAATATAGATCTACTTCGACTATATCTTGATTCTGTGCAGGAATTAGGAATGACTGACAGGAAAAAAGCCAACAGTATTTCTTTCTATTGAGATTGGTTTCCTTCATTAGCTAACATAGCCTCAAGCTAATGGGCACTGGAAGCCATCGAGCAAAGTCTTATAATGTCACTTCTTTTTCCCTCTTTTTCACTCCACACCAATAAACTTTCAAAACGTGCATGTCTTTGCAACCAACTTCAACTGATTCAGACATGAAACATTTTCTTGAACTCTCTGTTTTTTGTTTTGTCTTTGTGTGTTTTTTTTCTTGAAAGTAATTCACCAAAGGAGTTGCGCTGAAATTGCAATGATGGCTATTCTGATATTGTGACTCAACAATTATAAATATATATATATATATATATATATGTATATATATATATATATATATATATATATATATATATACATATATATGAGTGTATGTATAATTGTAGAATAGAATGGAATGTTACTGTAAAATATAACCTCTGATTTGCAAAAGTGGGGGATTTACCAAACCACTTGAACAAAGTAGCCTCATTATCCCATTCCGCAATTGCAATTCTTGTTTTCCTGCGACCACAACCTGGCCACTGCTTAACCTGGGGATTTTTCAGCTGGCAAAAATATGACACATTAAAAAAAAATCCAGCAGACATTATTTAAACCAATTAATTTGCTGCCTCATGGGGTGCAGGAAGAATCAAACTAAGTTTTGTATTCATTTATTAATGACAATTCCCACAACTTTGGACATACAGTAATATTCTATGTCCTACGGAGGCATACTTCACAATAACGCAAAACAGCAATGCCGCAGGCTGTGTTGCACTAATAACTCCGCTTCCACACAGAATTTCCTCCCCTGCTGAGTACTTACCTCTTGAAAACATAATAAAAGAAATGACTCAGTTGAGTTGATTTCAAAGGCCCTCTGTAAACCTGCGAGCATGCCACGGTATCTGGCCACCTCCCGCTGCATAAGTCACAGAAACTCGCTACACCTTTTCACCGCACAGACCTGCTTTCACTCGCTCTCAACACAAACACATTGCTTGATCATAATCTCACTTTCTTCACTATAGACACACACACACACACACACACACACACACATGGAGGCAGGCGCAAACACACACATATACAGATGCCGGGAGTGGATGGTCCAGGTCTCTGGTGACAGACCAATCAGAGGGGGAGATAAAGCCAGTATGAGGCTTTAGCCTGGTAACCCACAGCGACCCATTTAATCCCAGCGGTCAGTCCCCATGATGGAATTCAATTGATCAATCATGTAGCTCTGATGGCACCATTTCAGCGAGCTTATTGCTTTTTGCTTTCTCTCTGACGCATGCTACACACACACACACACACACACACACCCTGAAAGTGTGACCCCCAGCCTATCACAAGGTACCCACAAAGGAAGAGTGTACCTGTAATCAAACAGTTGGAACACAGCTTTTTTTAGAAAGAAAAAACAAAAAGAAACAAAACAAAACAGGTGATAATCAATATCACTCATTCATCTTTTTGTGTGAACATGAGAAGGTGTGTGTGTGTGTGTGTGTGTGTGTGTGTGTGTGTGTGTGTGTGTGCGTGTGTGTGTGTGTGCGCACGCATGTGTGTGTGTGTCTGTGAGGGGGGCTGTGGGTGTGCATGTGGGTGGGTAGCTTGATATCCGGCTGGTCTCATTGTATCCATGGATGGGTAAAGAAACTCATTGGCGTGACGGGTTAAATCCCATTCACCATTGGATACACACACACACACACACACACACACACACACACACACACACACACACACACACACAGAGTTACAGCTGCCTCTATCTCGGCGAGTCAGTCTCAGAAGGGAAACGCTTCCCTTCCCTCTTTTTCAGAGCAGAACAAAACAAACAATGAGCCTTTATTGTTCCCTCCTTCCGCCTTTTCTGTCTCTCTCCTTCACTTTCCTCTTCCTGTCTGTCTCCCGCTCTTGGCTCTCTGCCTCCGACTTGGCCTGACGATGCTAGTTCTCAATATCCCCTTAACATGATATTAATACATCTAAAAAAAGAGAGCGAGAGAGAGAGAGAGAGCCAGGTCACCTGTGTGTGTGTGTGTGTGTGTGTGTGTGTGTGTGTGTGTGTGTGTGTGTGTGTGTGTGTGTGTGTGTGTGTGTGTGTGTGTGTGCGCGCGCGTGTGTGTGTGTGTGTGTGTGTGTGTGTAGGATGGGATTGCACACCAGCCAGCAGGTGTGGATCTTTTTGCACTTGACATCGACGACTTACAAGAAAGATGACTGAACGGATGAGGCAGGGATCAGGGGTCCCAAGTCTGGCCCAACAAACCCTGCCTGTGTGAGTGTGTGTGTCCTATCCAGATTTCACAGACCAAAGTTTTTGGGCTGTGGGAGGCTCTGAGAAACTCTGGGTGATCCCTCCTCCCTCCTTACCTTCATCCTTCGCTTACACCCAGGGTTTTTTATGTGGTTGGCCGTGGCATGTCAGAGTGGATGCACAGGGGGTTTAGAGGTCACCTCAGCATTCTGGGTGAAATGCCTGAGCCATCATATCTTCTTCTTGGGCAACGATGTTGAGTGTTTGTCTCAAGTAAAGTGAGAATGTTGTTTTTTTCTCATGGCAAATAATATTCTCTGTTAAAATCTCAAACCCTGATATTCATGCGATGGATGTAACACACACGCACATGCACACGCACACACATGCACACGGACACACACACACACACACACAGCCTCTGTTAGTAAGAGAATAGGTTACGATACAATGGTCCCCTTTTGGCCCCACAAGTCAAGTTCTTCCATTCACTCCCATTCAGCTGCTTGTGGCCCCCGGTCACTCCCCACTTCCCCTCGCTTTGGCTGGGGGCACAGGTCAGCACGCTCCTACTGCCGACACACACACACACACACACACACACACACACACACACACACACACACACACACACTCCCCTTCATTTCTTCAACAGCTGCCATCTGTATGCCTAAAATATGGGCATGCTTGCAATGTCAGTGTTTCATATATTACAAAGTGAGAGGATCATGATATTCAATCAGCAAATCTCGAATTGAAATGTTACAGGAAGGGTTTGATGTTCACTGAAGTATAAATCAAGATACTTGTTTTAATAGTGAGCAAAAGCACTCGTTTCTTCTAAACATTTGGACTGTCTATAAATATATCAGATCAAAATTCCAGTCATTAAAAAAAGAGGAGTCCATCTTTAATCGTCAATCTTGCTTTTTTAACCTCATTTCTTTTTGACAAATTTAAAATATTGTTTCCAATTTTTCTTAATACTATAAAAATCTTTTCCTTCCATGTGTGTGTACAATCATTTGACTCTCGGGCAGGATGTGGGTGTGTGCAAGAAGGCTTTGGACCACGTGTCTGTGTATGTGTTTGTCTGTCCATGTCAGCGCATGCTGTTCCTCCTGTCGCCCCTCGCTGTGTGTGTGTGTGTCATTATCCAGCGGGGGCCGCTCTAATGGAAGCTGTGATTAGCAATGCTGTTAATTAGACCACAGAGCCGACCGCGCGGACCTCTGCCACTGGAACGCTGCGATAAAAAGCGGCGGCGCGGCGCTCGAGCGGCACTTTTCTGAACGCTCCGGCGAAACACGGCCTGATATGACGTCTCACGTTGGAAATTACCAAGCGGGAGGTCCGGTCGAAGCGCAGAGAGAACACGGCTGTATCACACTGTGGAGCGTGTCGCCATAAAGAGCAAAGTGAAACAATAATGTTGCTAATTAGATTAGAGTTTCTTCTCCAACCACACAGGCTTTGTCGCAGCGCGCACAATGGCTTCATATCCTGATGTAATTATTCATATTATTCCCATCAATGGAACATGAGACAATAGCTGAGCCATAATACACTCCTCGCTTGACTTGTGAAAGGAACTCAAACTACAGGGCGAAAAACAAAAGATCCCCCAAATAAAACCGTAGCCATGAGCGGCACCTTGACTTCTCCTCCTATTGATGTTAAAATGTCCAATATAAATGCAACACAAACCTCGTAATGGAGCCACGTGGTGCAGAAATAACCACTGAGGCCAAGTTTCAGCCTAAATTGAGAGGAAAAAATTAAGGAACGATGGATGAGCAATGCACTGGCACACATTTGTGCATCACTTGCATTTGTGGTACCAACGTTTGCTCTAATGTTTGGTGACGTCAAAGTGTCATCACAGGGGCTACATGCAAAAGGCTTTCAGCGACCTCTCAAAAGCTTCTTCTGTTGCTCTTCAGAAGAAGAAGACCTTGATTGATCCCACAGTGGGGAAATTTGCAGCATTACAGCAGCAGAACTTATAGTGCAAAGTTCGAGAATTATATTAACAAAAGAAATAAGGTAATAAAAAAAATCAAACATAAAAAATAAAATATTTGTAGGTAGAAACAGAAAAGAAAAAACAAGATATTTACATCTTATGGACAGTTTAACTTAAAGTTATCTACTTGCTGGCAATAAATAGACTCAGCTTTGTTTTTATTTCATCTCAGCCAGCAGCAAAGAACGTGTCATTATTCACAGAGCTCCTTTTAAATAGTGTTTGCTTAGATTATATCGTGCAAAGAAAATTATTATTGACTGCAACTGTGTGTGTGTGTGTGTGTGTGTGTGTGTGTGTGTGTGCGCGCGCTGAAGGATAAGTAGGCTGTATCCCAGTGTACCGGCGGGCCTGAGCTGCACCTCGGGTTTGTTCTGGGACTCGCTGGAATGTTTCAGAAATTCATCAGCAGTGGGAAAGGAACACTATATTTGTGTGCATGTGTGTGTCTGTCTGTGTGTGTGTGTGAGAGAGAGGGAGAGAATGTGAGAAATAGCCCCCAGTGGCACTCCGTCACCCCCCCTCTTGCTCCGACATCTGGTCCTGTCTCATTTACCGCAGGAGACTGTCTGTGTGATGGCTTTTTAATGCCGCTGACACTGCCACGTACACTCACACACGTGCACACACACACACACGCACACACACACACACACACGCATGCGCCTACACGTTCACGCACGCACACTCGCCACGCACAGCGTGTTTGTGTTAGCGCTTGCACACAAACCTCCATTAGCATGCGCCCACCATTGATCCAGCATGACAGCGTATGTAATCAATAGTGCATGCATAAAGCCCTGTTTCAGGAAGCTCTGTTTGTAAACAAATAGGAGTTTGTGGATGAAGACATTGGCCTCAGAATTCCCAGAATGCAACCCCCCCACTCACTCAATCACTCGTTGAAAAACACACATCTGTCAGTAGTGAGTTTTCCCAGTGGTTTTTCAATGTCGGACCCTCCGCTCAGTTGTGATACTGTGCGTTGTTGACCTCTGCGTGTGCCAAGCGAAGAAAAAAAGAAACTGGACACACGCTCGCCACACGAGCCTATTGGTCTGCTCACCTTCGTCCCTCTTCCTTTTGCCCACATCGGCGGCCGCACTGATACCCAGGATGCCGCTGATGGAGTACGAGGAGCCGGCCGAGTCGCTGGTCACCGCTGACACTTGTGTGGCGGCCACAGAAGTTCCTGCAGATGAGATGACACACACACATATACGTTGAGGGTGACGGTGACAATCTTTGAGGCGGCAGGTAACTAATAAAGTGGCCATAGAGTGTTTTTGAAGGTAGGTTGTGTTTTGCCCTCAGAGATGTTGTACTGGAGTGGTAGATTGAGTTATTGTTGCTTTTCTACAGTCTCTAACCAGTCAGCTCATCCTGACCTTTGACCCCTGACACTGACAAGGCATCTTCCTCCACACAGACTGCTGCTCAATGGCTATTTTCTCCTTTCAGGACGCCTCTCTGTGAACCCTGGAGATGGTTGTGATGCCATGCACATCCCAGCGGTTTGTGAAACAGTCCGACCTGCAGCCCGTCTGGCACAACAACCAAGTTCACCACGTTCAGAGTCACTTCTCTCCCCTTTCCTGGGTTAAGTCTCCTTAATTCAGTATTTCACACGGCAGCTCAGCCACCAGTTATCACCCACATCTGGGCTTTGGTAAAATAGTCCACTTCCCTCAAACATAACTGCCTTAAAAAGTCAATCCAAATCAATAATATTTATTGAAAGGCCACTTTAGGGGCTTGACAGTCTATTCATAGGCTTCCATGAGTATCGCAAAAGAAGAGGAATTGATTATTGATCTAAAAACTCATCTGACCTATATGGAGAATGAGATGCCTCTGATCTACAGGCAGTGACAGTGGCGAGCAATCTCAGTCTCGAAAGCACTGCTGGAGTCCAGCGACCAACGACGACAAAATATATAAAAATCCACTTCATTCGTTTGAAATTTAAAAGTGATGCATTTTAATCTTTCAAAATGTACTTGGCCAAAGAGACCAAAACTGAAGGACCAAAACTGAAAATTCCGAGGGGACGCTGCTCAGTGTCTGTATTTTACTGCTTGTGTCTCCTTCTAATCTTCCCCCTCGAGGAGACAAGTTCCGCACTGGGCAACACAGCGACATACTTGTCACCGCTTCAGTGACACACACACACCCTTTTTGCAACCTCCTGACACACACACACACACACGCTGAGACATACAGTCACTGATTCGTTGGTCCCTTATCTGTGCCCCTGTGAGCGGACGTGGGTTTGAGTGACAGTATGGTATCCCAGGAGGGACCGAAAGGTGTGGAGACAGACATCCTAATCCCCTCTCCCAGCAGACCCCCCAAACACAGAAAGACAAGACCGAAAAAGGGAATTAAAAAAAAAGAAGAAGAAAAAAGATAAACTAGACGATCGAGGTCCCTTCCAGCCTCCTTACTCCTTGGCTAACGACAGAGGGAGTATAATGAATGCATATCCCTCCTTTTCCCATCACTTGATTTAGCACTTCAATTATCTGATTTTCCTTTCTCTTTCTTTTCGCCCCTTTTTTTTTATCAGAACGCAGCGCTTTTATTCAGCAAATCCAAATGTTCAATTTTCCGCCTGGGAGTGGGACCCATTTATCTGTGTAATCTGTCGCCGTGCGTTGTGTGTGCGTGTGTATGTGTATGTGTATGTGTGTGTGTGTGTGTGTGTGTGTGTGTGTGTGTGTGTTTATGTGCGAGTGGCTGCTGTCTAAATGTGTGTAGAAAGGCAGGAGTCAGGGAGCAGCGCGTGTGAAATTAATTTAGATTAATAGACAATGTGCGATTATGAAGATATGAGCGATACGGAAACACAATCCACTGCAGGGCAAAGTAAGGAGCTGATACAGCGGGAGCGAGATGGGCTCTCATATTTATTTGCGTGGTGAGATACTCATCGAATCAAAGGAAATGATGTTTCCGTCACAGCTGTAATAGATATATTTCCTCAGTGTGTGATTCTTACAAGGAAACACTAGAATATCAGTAGGCAGGAGGAGGAGAGGATTTAGGTCATACATATATGTATTTGTTTGGATTATAGACCTAAAAGTCGCTATTGGAAACTATATCACGCACGACAAGGGACGTCCTGGCATTATGCACAATCTCCGACTGAACTCACCCTTTGAACCAAATGTGAACAGGTTGAGCAGGTCACCTGACGGTAAACTGCAGGAGTGAAATTGTGATTGAAACTGTTGTCAGAACCCCAAAACTGTGATGCGCTGTACTTGAAAGACAATTTTATTTTTTCAATTTTTTCAATTTCAAGTTTTCTTGGTGACAGTCGGTCTAATACATGATGGATTAGTAGTGACACAATTGGAAATGTGATATCAAGTTATTATTCAACGACACTGACTTGCTTTACCAGGGAAAGTTGAAGAGGGCATCAGTGTGTTCAAAAATAACCAAACTTACATGAGAAGGTGTGTTTCATTTAATCTTGAAATTATGTCAAGTCATATTGCAGAATGAAAACACACCATATGGAAACACACCATTTTTTTTTTAGCGTTTGTCTGCATGATGAGGTATTTTGAACCTGAAGCACATTTCCTTATGTTTTTGAATATCTGCGATATTTGGCACAGCAGAGAAATGCTGCACACAACAAAATCGGGAGTACCGGTAGTGTTGAGGGAGAGGGTGCACATTTCTGTTGCCATGACAAATATTACAAGACATTGGGATGTTTCCAAGAAGACTTAAAGTATCGAATGGAGAAAATAAACTTCCCCAAACACAGCCGATTGCAAGTGCAGTTATTTCAGTAAGTAACGGGCCAAAATTGTGAGCATCCACCTTGGATGACAACGCGCAAAGAAAATTTTTTTTGTTCAATAACACTGGAAATGCTGTCGTTTCTAAACAGTGTTTAAACAAGATTTCATCAAATCCAACAGTCGACTAAGAATGTACATCTACGTTACATTTCAATTGAATGACATAACCAGGAAACTTGTCAGCTGTAACTGCCCAACAATGCATTTTTCTAGTTTACGGGGATACTTGGTCTGTATCCCTTTAGATATACTGTGTGTAACAGCAGAAACTGCCATCGAAGGCCTTTCCATCACAAGCACTCTGGCCCCGTCTATAGAAGCTGTAGAGCTAAGAAATATGACTGAAGAGCAGGATGTATTACTCTGCAAAAACTAACTGCGCCTGACACATTTACTTTGGAGAAACAAGTCAATCTCAACAATCCTCTCAATTGAAAAAACGGAGAAATTATGAAAGGGCCAAACTGTTCTGCAAGACTTTTTTCCCTTTTTTTTTCCAAAAAGGAGGCTGTGTAAATGCCATAAATTGTTGGACATCTTCATAAAAAGCCTTTGAAGCGCAGAACATTGGCTGCGGTTAACATTTCACATTGTGTTTTCTTTGTGCGTCAAGCTCCAGAGGTTCTAACGTGCGCTCGCTCCTTGCACCGCACGGGAGGTGGTGGTGGTGGTGGTGATGATGGGAGGAGGGAGTTGGGGGAGGAAGGTGCCCACTCCTGAGAGACTCGCACAAAAAGCCGCGGCGGCGTAAAATTCGCTCTGGCAGTTGGAAAAGGGGATTCCGGAGCTGCGGCCTTACCTAAGTTGTGAGCCGACACTGAGCCTGTTTGGCCGGGCGGCTGCTGAACCTTTGTTCGGATGATCCTGGAGGAGGAGGAGGAGGAGGAGAGAGGAAGAGATATTAGTGTGTGTGAAGTGGTCGTTTGTGTTTGTGCGAGTACGCGGCAGCGGCGGCAGAGAGAGAGAGAGAGAGAGAGAGAGGATGAGCGACAGCGAGAACATGACCATCGTGGGAGCGGGATCGAGTGTGCGTGCGTGTGTGTGTGTGTGTGTGTGTGTGTGCGTGCGTGCGTCTGTGCGTGTGAAGTGGCTGAGGCCGGCTGACATGGCAGAGGGGCCTCACACTTCCTGCTTGGCTGCTCATGCAAGCCCTTCTCTTCCTCCGTCTCTTCCTCTCTTCTTCCTCTCCTCCCGCGTGCTCTGCCGTCCTCGCCCTCTTTCTTCCCTCTGCCTTTTGTGCCCGCTGCCTCCCTCGCTCCTCGCGCACCTTCCTTCCCTTTTGTCCGCCTCTTTTGCTCACTCCTTCTTCTCTGTTATTTCGCCATCCCTCCCTTTTCTCTGCCTCTGTGCTCAGGGGAAAGGGTTGTCATTGTACCATCGTGTTGAACCACTGAGCTGCAGCCACTTCATGCATATGGAGACTGGGGCCTCTTCTCTTTTCCAGCGCGCACGCACACACACACACACGCACGCACACACACACAGCTGCACACGTAAAGATATCTGGTGTTATAATGCGCTAGGAGCTGCCTCCTGTCCGTACCTGTTGCTATGAGGTGATTTTTAGTTTATGCACAGAAGTGCGGTACCTGTTGATGGAGCTGACGCTGGGGACGCTGTCGTTGTCGCACACCCTCTCGGCCAGGAGCCTGTCCCGGATCTCCCAGGCAAACATGGTGGGGTTTTGGCGTTTGTAATCTGCGATCTTGTCGACCACTTTGGGAGTAGCAACCTTTGGTTTGGATCCCCCGATAACCCCGGGGCGGATACTGCCCGTTTCATAGTACCTGCAAAAAAAAGAAAAAGAGAAACACTCCCATGACGCATCGGACATGTAGTAAGAGCAAGAGGAGGGTGTTTGTGAGTCTGCTGGTGGTTGAAAAATTCATCAACATGTAAACTCATCTTGTTTTATGTAATCGATTTCAATGTTGCCCACCAAGTGTTAGAATCTTTTCACATCACCCAAATTGGTGCACATTAAAACAGGGCACCCTGTCTTGATGGTAATATGTCCCAAGGACTTTCAATATGATTTGTACTTAGCGTGTGTAGCTGCGTGAACCTCCTTAGCAATAGTTCAGAATCCTGTCATTGCTTTGCCTCACATGTTTTGACTGTTGGCTTAAGACTCAATGCAGCCAGACAGTTGCTGTGATGCAAATAAAAAAAAAAAATAAGAATTTCATTATTGTTGGGGAAAAATCTACACTTACATTTGAATTGTTTGACTAACAATTATATGTGTTTTTTGGAAACTCTGTGCAAAAGCTCATGATGCCACAAATCCAGACATGATATTAATGCTACAGATAATCCTGCACTTATTGTTGGTCATTCATGACACCAGAATATGAGTCTAACCAAACTCAACCCAAGCAGGATATAGATGCTGCCTTCTCGATGCTGCATCAGTGTTTCCACATAAAATGAACAGCAGTCTTGCCACTAGATGATGATTCCAATTAACGAGCAAATGTGGAAGTAATTCATAGTTTTTTTTTGTTTGTTTGTTTGTTTTAGAAATAATACTCCTTCATGAGTTATGACGCATAGGAATATACAAGCATCATTATTATTAGACTTGTTTTCCCTCAAAGTGATTGTTGGTTTTGTTTATCTGATGGGAATCGAAGAAAACTGAGGAAAAAGTATAGAAAACCAGCCTCATGCTTTAATTAGACACCTGAGACACTTTGTGTTTATTCATGCCTTCATCTCTTTACACTGAGAAATTAAACTGGCTGAAACCACATCACAATAAAGCAAGAGTATCCAAAGCTCCCAACTGTCTTTCATGTGATCAATAGTTCCTCCTGACCTCTAGTTGATCACTGTTCTCATCTCTGGTTGACCTTTGCAGTCCCATTTCAATATTATAATATGCCCCCAAAAATATAATTTTATTTGTCCTATCTCCAAATCGAAATAAATAAATAATTTCAAGCATAAAAAGACATTTTTTTAAAAAAAATCAAGTAATCCATTTTTCTTCAGAAAGCAAGATGTCTGTATTGCTCGGATGGACGTGGAGAAAACAGTCCAGTTTCCTGACTATATTTAAATAGGTTAGTAAAAGTGGCAAGAAAATGCATAGATGTAAGAGTAATCAATTGTCATCTTACTCTTTTTCATTCTATTGTGCTGCTATCTGTAGTCATGTTCTATTTGTTAGATTGGAATTATCTCTGCTGAAAGGTCTCGTAAATTTGACGCTAAATTTACATCAACTTTAAACATTAAACAGTTTTCATCAGAGCAAAAACACCATCAATATAGTCCAGGCCCTGGTTGTCTTTAGTATCACGCAAATTTCACTTTACCAGAGTTGCAGATGTAGGTGTCTGCAGCCAGTTAATAAACCATAAAATAATGATAAAAGTCCACCCTTTCTGGCCCTTTGTGAAGTCACAACAGACACCGATCCCTGTCAGACCCCCCTTGTAGGTTAGTGACAACACTCCCAACCTGGTGGTCAATCTGCCCTCTGTCTTCCTGGTGGCTGCCTTGCAACAAAGCAAAGCATCAGTTTCGAAGAATGTTATTACTGACAAATTTTTGTTGGCCGCTGTAAACAAAGGGGTAAACTTGAGCTGTTTTTTTTCCTGTTTGTCTGTTTTTTCTGATAACCTATTGTGTGGGGTTGCTGTAAATGACCTGAAAATGGACATAATGTGGGACCTTCAACCTCCCAGCACTGCCCATGACTGGACAAACAAGGGGGAAACGGCAGCCATTGGTATGAATAACCGCGAGTATCCTCCAAACTGTGGACCATAATGTCTCCTTGCTGAAAATCACTGTGTGCCGTTTGTTTGTCTCGGGTGGTTTGATATTGTGGCAGAAAGTCAAGTGGACGGTGACACAGAGAGAGACGCCATCATTTGCGCACAACCTGCTTCACAGACTCCCAGACTCAGGCATTTTGGTGTCCACCATGGCTATTCCATGAATGTATTTGCATGCAGAAGGGCCAATGGGGGCAGGGAGAGGACAGCAAATGCTGTTCCGCAGCTTGCAGAGAAAGGGGGGATGCTCTGTGTGGATGCAAGCTGTCAGTCAGTCTTAAACCTGCTGCTCTGCCTCTCTCTCTCTCTCTCTCTCTCTCTCTCTCGCTCGGCCGCTGTACGGTAGAGTAATCCCTTCGGCGGAGATGTGTGCCGGTGTAAATGTGCATTTCCTTGTCTTTGTGTGTGCCTGCGCCCTTCCGTGCGTGCGCGCGTGCCCGTCAAAATGTGATGGCTGCGCTTGCCCCGTTTCGCAGCTGGAGTGTAAAGAGAGCTAAAAGGAAAAACAATCTATTTCCAAATAGAAAACTATTTAAATTATTCACAGCTGAATCATCGGCGAATAAACAAGCGTGGTTATTGATATTTGCGTAAAATGCACGCACGCACGCACACACACACACACACACACACACACACACACACACACACACACACACACACACAAATAACGCACACGCACAGAGTTGTAGAGTTGGTGTTTTTGTTCTGCTGGCGCTGGAGAGACAGAGAGGAGAGGATAAAACAACCCTCCCTTTCTTTCTCCCTCCCTCCTTCCATCCCTTGATCCCCCCCCTTCCCAACGTAACGCTTCAGTGAGTTGAACAGTCAGGATGGGGGGGAGTGAGAGAGAGAGAGGGAGAGAGAGGTAGAGAGACAACGACGTGGAGCGGGGGGAGAAAAGGAGAAACGAGGGAGAACAATGAGCAACACATTTTTTTGATATAGCTGAGGGTCGCTGCAGCTAATCCTTCGCCTCTGTCCCCTCACATGGTGTCCCTGTCTCTCCTGCAAAATGTTTTCCTCTTCCTGTACAGTCCTGCTCAAACGCCCCTTTTCCCCTTCTTGGAATTGGGTTCCCTGTTCTTGACTTTCTCAGTCTTCCTTTTTAGCGGGGGGGGGAGTTGGTGGTGGCGCAAAATATGGTGCCGCTTTCATTTTGATGCTAATTCCCCAAAAAAGTGATGAATCTTTTCCCCTTTGTCTCCCCCCACCACCACCATCGCCACCACCGCCGACCCACCCTTTCTTCTCGAGGGGGACGGAACGAGCAGGGATTTGCTCTTGAATTTAGCTTTGAAAGGGCAGGAAGAGGCGGACAGAGGGAAGAATGCCAGAGAGGGAAGAGGAGAGAAATATTAGGGAGGGGAGAAAGGAAGAAAAAGGGAGAACGCGGAGAGGAGTGGAGAACAGAGAGAGAATCGAGGAGCCAGCATAAACGGAGGAGGACGGCGCCGAGGCGGGTAGAAGAGGAGTGAGTTTTAGAGAATAGAACGCTCTCTCCTGCACTTCCATTCTTGCACCGTTTCTTTCCCAACCAGGAAGGAACATTTTTTTACACAAGGACACAAAGTCAGCTGCCAATGTGCCAGTGTGACGAGCTCTTGACCTGCTTCTAGTTGAAAACAGAGTGAAATGCTCATTGTGCATGTGTGTGTGTGTGTGTGCCTTGTACCTGCCCAGAATTTTGCTGACACACCCGTGGCTGACCCGTAGCTGGCGGGAGATGTCGCAGGGCCGCACACCTTCGTGGGCGAGCTGCACGATTCGCTGTCGCACCACATCTGGGAGGGGCCTGCCGTTTACAAACACACCTCCCAGCTGGTTCACTCCACCATGCCCTGCGAGAGACAGACAGGGAAAAAGATAAACAGGAGGTCAGCGATGAGCAAAAGACAGCACTAAAAAATTAATTGGTTCAATTATGTTCTGGTGATTGGAATGAGTTACAGTGGAAACCAAATGACCGGGAATGACCGAAGGAGGGGCCAATAGGTTTTAAAGGGATGAATGATTGTGGATTTGGCTGGATTATAAAATCCGAAATAAAAACTTTGCAATTTATTTTATCATCCACTGCCATGATGTGGCCTTTCCAAAGTGTTCCAGTTTATAGGAACATACGTCAACACTTATTCTTTTGTATTATGTCCTATTTTTAGAGCTCAGAATAGAGGGCACGTAGCCTTTGAGAGGATTCATAATAATAAGTCACCGTTTCTCCCTCATTGAAGTTGAAGGACAGATTTCCTGGTAATTTTGCCAATATTGCGGAATTATTCACCACCAACTACCTTTTTAGGAGTTAAGAATCTCAATTGATGTTTTTCCTCATTCACCTGCATTGTCAACATCCGAGTGGATCTATCACCACGGCACCCCACCACTTCACCGCCGCGTGGTTGTGTTGTGCGTTTCATCTCGGCCGGAGTCAGTTAAGCATCAAGTCGCGTAGATGTCGTTTTACTGGCTCAGCACAACAACTCCCCCACTGGACTTTACTCAAGTGCAAACTTTGCCCATTTTCACTCAAGCTGGAATAAGCTTAGATCTTAAGGAAATGAAGGGATTTCAATTAATTATTGACTGGGGTCTGGCCTCGGCCCTTTACTGAAGGATACCACTAATATCGCCCCTGAGGGATGAAAGAGAATCTGACTGGTGTACACAACAATTGACCACAATGGACACCTTGTTATCAACTGTTTTTAATCCGCCGCTCTTCTAATGCAGGATCTGGTCAATCAGAGCTGCCTGTTAAATCTTTGATCTGGCAAATTTGAGATCGTAGCATCCGAGGACGTGAAATGTGTGTCAAGACAGTGCAGGCTAAGCGAGCTGGTTAATAAGGACGAAAGTTTTTATCAAGAGTTAACGTCGTTAAAACAATAATTTAATAAATAACTGCAGCTGAGAAGATAAAACTGAAGAATTGTTTACATTTTTTTGACTGAAAAGCAAGTAATCAGATATCAACTACTGCGATTTATCAACTGTTAACTTTTGCAAATCAAATTTCACTGGACAAGACGATTGTCTGGGTTCAAATGCCAGGCCTGGGGCCTTTCCCAGCATGCACTTGTTACATTTACACCTGTGCAAACTCACCACTGAGAAAAAGAAAGGCAGGTCAGTGCAGACAGTGTGAGGCTGCAATACGAACGGTGTTACTAGGGCAGACAGGCAGCGAGCAGCAGTGGCTTACAGTCCAAAAAGAACACACTTCCCGCCCGCTCCCCTGTAGTTTGTGTTTATACTGTATATGCGTATATCTCACCAAAGGCAGAGTGTAAATCAAGCAGATTTTTTTTCTATCACATAATCCACTGGCTTTTGTATTACCATAGTGATTACGTCTTTAGGGGAAACACATACACACACACACACACACACACACACACACACACACAGCGTCTTTGGAACACACTGGCACTCTGGTCCACACACACTAATCCTAGCTATGGGCGTAATAGATTTTAAACACATTACCCCAGCAGGGATACCCCCTTAAACACAAAGCTGTCCCCTGAACCTGTTCGCCCCCCCACTGCCCCCCACCCTTCCGTCCTTTTCTTTCCGGCAACAGCATAAAAATAAAAACACACACATGCACAGCCTTCACCGTCTCAGATATGAATACGTCCACACACCCGCCAAGTGCAAAGAGTCTCATTCTGTGCAAATACAAACACATTTCCAAACGGTTGATGCAGCCATTTGGTCACTTCCTAGTGCTTTTTATTATTATTATTATTATGATTCTTTTCAAATGGAGGAAGCCTCATTATGCAGAAGCCAGCAGCCCGCAGAACAGCGCAATTTGAAAAGCAATCGCTTCTTTACAAAAGAAAGCAATATAGAGACTGAGGTGCATCTCGTGCAACCCTCCATAGAAGCTGCTCTCAAACCCTCATGCCTTCCAACAGCATGACACCTTGAGGTGGGTACAAACTTTATCACAGAATCGAAGGCTCCACAACAGCCATTAATCATCTAACGTGTCCAATTAACTGAGCGTGAACAAGTTCATGGCTGTTGTGGTGCATTTAAGGGAATCTTTGCAAGCTGCTGCTTGTTCAAGCAATTGAGAAATGATTAAACCCTGACTTAACATAGTCGGGCCCAATAGATCAGATTTAGAGGGTTAAGAAATATAATTTTGAAGTGTATTTATAGCATATAAAAAAATGTAGACTTTTGGAAATCACCTTTTCACCAAATGTTCAACACAGCAGGTGATTGATTCTGTGTACATGCTAAAAGAAAATATGTGTTAATATATAAATCCAATTGAACTGTGTCTTATTTGTATTTAAACAGCATAGAATGAGAACAAGTTAATACGGCTGCTGAATACCATAATGTGATCCATGAATGAGGCAAAAAGGGGAATTTTGAGCCAGTTAATGGGGATAAATAATGAAAAATTCAAGCCTGCAGCTGGCCTCCTGTGGACTTAACCGCTCTTTAAAATTTGATCTCTCTTTAAATTTCAATTATTTACTATGAGTTACTTCATAAAACACGCCTTGTAATCTTTCCGGAATATCAATGGACAGGCTGGGGGGAAAAAATTGCACACATCCACTTGCGTTCCTCAAAAGCAGGAAGGACTGCGCTGACCGACATGGACATTTTCAAGCCCGTCACACACACACTCTCGCTGTCTGTGAGTGTTTTCTCGTTGCATTATTCCTCCCTCCCCTCTTCATTATTATGTCCCGAAACCTCCGTCTGAATGAGAAGCACGGCTCTCGCAGGCTCGTTTGCAGGTATCTGGCTGAGAAGACTCTCCCTCTCTTTCCTTCTCTCCCCCCTTTTCTCTCCCCTTCCCTTCCTGATAAGAGTAAATGAAATGGTTCCTTTCACCCGTCCTATCTGGGCCAGGCCATGGAATACGCCACGCTTTGTAAAGAGATGGAGAGGAATGACTTGTGACCTACAAAAAAGCTCCAGATAACTATTTATTCACTTATCTGAGTATTGACTGTTGGCATTAGGCGTGCAGGCTCTCGCCATTCTCTGCCTAGGTTATGGGGATTATGTGTTTTAAAATGTATTTTTCTTTCTCCAGCGCCTATAAATGCTGATAGGAACCAACGCAATAACTTCTCTGAAGGCATTTGTTTATCGGCCCAGTGAGTGTAATTCCTTCAATCGGCGATACAAGATGCATTTTTTTAGGAGTCTCGTAGGTCATTTAAAAAACAGGTTAAGTGTTTTTTTAAGTGTGGACAAAATGATCTGCAGATCTCTCATCATTGAGCTCAGCTTCTGGGGGATGCGTGTCACGCCTTTTGTGTTGAGGAAAGACAAAATCCAGGGCCGGTCTTCTTCAATCTCAGCTGCGTGGAGTGACAGGCTTCAGCACACTGACCAAACAAATTAACCACTTGCTCCCAGAAATTCAATCAACAGCAGTTGGCCCTGCCAGCCAGGGCCCTGATCAAAATTAGATACAAAGAAGCCCTTTTTTTCTCTGTAATCCAAAATTGGGCCAGAGAGCTGAAGCCTCGGTCTCCAGAGGCAAAGTGTTGGCAGAGGCCAGTGGTTTCGCTTCCATCCTGGAGAGCCAGAATCAGAGAGGGACAGAGAAAGCAGCCGGGGGGACCGGGAGTCATTATGCATCCCAGTTGTATTTTATTTATTTATCCTTTTTTTTAAAGAGCTGACTTAAGAGCCCAACTCCTTTCTTAAATGTTTGATTGATTCAATGTTTCCAGGAGAAGAGGGGGAGGGGAAAAAACATACAGAGATAAAGCAGAATATATTTGAGCTCTGCCATCCAGAAAATAAGGTCTATTAGGCTCCCTCTGTCTCTTCCTTCCTGCCTCTTCTCGTCTCAGTCAGTCAGTCAGTCAGTCAGTCAGTCAGCCTGTCTGCCTCTCTCACTCACTCATCTCTCATCTGCCTCGTCACGGCCTGACGACTCAAAAATAAAGCAAAAAGCACAACATCGCCACCGGTGCTCGCTCTCTCTCTCTCTCTCTCTCTCTCTCTCTCTCTCTCTCTCTCTCTCTCTCTCTCTCTCTCCCTTTGCTGTCTTGAAAAACGAGGGAGGGAGTAGAAATTACTTTTGGCTGAAGCCCCGTTTGGAAAGTTGCCCAAGAGAATACAGATGAAGCAAATTTCCTTGAGCAAACAGTGTGAATAGATCTGTGAGATGTGCCAGGCAGGCTTTTTTTTCTTCTTCTTCTTCTTCTTCTTCGCAGGGAGCGCGTTGTGTTATTTATTTATTTATTTATTTATTCGTTTTTTTTCTTGAAAATGTGAAATAATTAACGTTTTGACATGTGACCCTGGGGATCTTGTTAATGAACTGTTATATTTATTAGAAACTTGTATCAAAATGCGTCTGTTTGCCAGAGATTCCCGACAGGAGCAGCAGGCCCATATTTGATTGAAGGGGAGAGAAAAAAAAACGCGCAAAAAATAAAAATGTTTAAAAATGCTTCGTCAATCTTAATAATTTCTCTTCCAGAGGTTGAAACGTGATTTATCTGAATTAAATTAATACATTTAACAAATTATCATATGTTTCCACCCTTGTGTGTGGGACATCTCCACCACAGCTAAATATATTGCATACCATCATTACCATCACAATGTGTTCTTATGAAATTCAGCTCATTACCATTACAATTACCTGATACAGATTATTTAAAAAAAAAAAAAAAAAAAAAAAAAACATTCCTGACGGGTGGTTTTAGTGGTGAGCTTCTCTTAAAGCTCCATTTTAATAAAAAATCTAAATTTAAAAAAAAAAAACTCTTTCTCCGTCTGCGTTTATTTTATTTTTTCTGTTCATTGGACGTGCGAGTACGCATTATTTCTTTGCGTCCAAGCGAAGAAACGTACCCCCCGCCACCCAAAAAATAAATAAATAATAATACTCGTAATTTTTGTTTTTAACTGTGTCACATTTCAGTAAAATCAAACGCAGTTCATGAATCACCACATGCACGCATAAAAACGAACTTATGACTAAATTTGGTTTTAACAGTTAATAAAAAAAAAAATGGGGGCGACAAAGGGCGACAAAGAAAGAGAGAATGGGGAGAGAGAGAGTTGGAGGTAGAGAGAGTGAGAGGTTGAGGGAGAAAGAGAGAGAGAGAGAGTTGGAGGTAGAGTGAGAAAGAGAGAGAGAGAGAGAGAGAGAGAGAGTTGGAGGTAGAGTGAGAGAGAGAGAGAGAGAGAGAGAGAGAGAGAGAGAGAGAGAGAGAGCGCTCAGACAGGCCCGTCAAACATTTTCACGCGTCACACTCGATTCATTCCGACCTCTCTTTCTCTAAACCTTTGACATTTTTTGGTGTAATCGTTTTAAAGCGTCTCCGGCCTCTGACATCTATAACTTTAGCTCCGCTGCGGCGCCGTCATGACCGCGGATCATTGCCTCTGCTGGTGGAACGAACGGCGGCGAAGGGGAAACATGATTCGTTCTAGCATTTCTTTTTTTCCCCTTCTTCTTCTTCAAGGCCCGTGTGTGTGTGTGTGTGTGTGTGTGTGTGTGTGTGTGTGTGTGTGTGTGTGTGTGTGTGTGTGTGAATTGAAGAAATAACGAAGAGGGAAATTTTCGCCCCTCTAACGCACCGTGGGAACCTGTCTGTCTGTCTGTCTGTCTGTCACCTAACACGCTTTTTCCCCGGCACTAAACTTCCATCCCAAGCTGTGAAGCATTTGACACGATAAATACACACACGCACGCACACACACACAGAGGAAAAACACGATTTTGGAAAACATCTTTGGTGCTGTTTTTTTCCCTGCCTGTTCACAGATTTGCAGCTTCACCTTAAAGCAAAAATAAATAAATAAATAAATAAATAAAATGCTGTGGCTGTCTCTCTACCAAAGTGGCCTTGTCTCTCCGTGTCTGTGGTCTGGTCCTAACAAGCGGGGTCACTTTTGTAAATTAAATTCCCAGAGAATGGAAGGCGAACACAAAGCAGTGCCCGCCATGTCACGACTGAGTGAACAAGTTGCACGCCCTCCCCCCTCCCCCCCTACACACGCACACACCCTACCACCACCACCACCACACACCCCTCCTCCATGTAACGGGTCCCAGAGCACCTTGTGCTGCCGAAGTGTCCTTGGGCAGGACGCAGCTGCTCAGAGCGACCGCTCGCTCTGTGGGTGCGGGTGACCTGCTGCTGTTGCTGCTGCTGCTGCTGCTGATAGGAGGATTTCCCTGCGGAGGGATCAGCGGAGGCTCACCTTGTTGTTAGTATTCGTCGGCCGGTGAGCAACGGATCTCTGTGAGCAGTTTGTGTCTCCGTGATGTGGATCAAGTTCAGTTTTTGCTCATTCTTTGTTGTGTTCTCTCTCTCTCTCTCTCTCTCTCTCTCTCTCTCTCTCTCTCTCTCTCTCCCTGTCTTTCTCGCTCTTTCTCTCTCTCCGTCTCTAACCCTTGCAACCCCCCAGCCCGCAAGAAGAGGGACGTGCAGCAGACCGTGTCACACAACAAATAGCAAAAACGCACAACGACAACAACAACCAAAACCCCACCTATAGCCACCGTCGCCTGAAGCTTTAGACAATGTGTATTTCGGCATTTTTTTTAAGTCTCGCAAATACAACAGCCAAAGAGCCGGTCATACAATCAACATGCTGATTTCGAAAAAAAATACAAATCAAAAGTACGTCAACGTGCATGTGATTTGCGATTTAATAAACAGGTGAATTTGTGATGTAATATTATTTTGGTTTCAATTTGGCACGAGTTAAACCATGCAAAAAAAAAAAAGCCCTTTCTACGAAATAGCCATTTAAGGCAAAAACAAAAAAACAAAAAACAAATACATTTTCTGTCAAAACAAAAAACTTCCAAAAATAATTTTTGGAAGAAGATCTCAACCAAGTCATACCAACAAAGTTCTGATCGGTACATTTTTAAAATTATTCATAATTAAATCGAAATTGTTTTAAATGTATATTGTGTATAAATGAAAACAATAGGATTGTTTTGTAATTTGACCAAATTTGGCCCATTTTATTTAGATTTGTATGGGTTAAAAAAAAATACTTGACCGCAAAAATAAAACAATCATTAAATATTTGACTTTGAGGTTCAGAGTATGAGACGATTTAATGATGATTTTCACTATATGGTGCCACCCTCCGCGCTGTTGTTCCACATGCATAGCTGTGAGTTGATTCGAAAGGGGTATGAGTTGCGGGTCTAGTTGCATTTCGGCAAAAAAGGGCATCATGCAGAACGCGGAAACGATAAAGAAGGTAGAAACTTACTGTGCATCGCTGCAAATGGGTCGTGTTTACAGTGAATCTCCATCTGCAGGTCGTGAGGGCCCCGACAACAAGGCTCTTTAAAAAATACAACAGGACGCACCGCTTGTCGGCCACCGTGACCTCCGCTCAGTGGAGACGAGGGCCACTTCCCTTCAAACAGTTTATCTCGTTTTTTACCAAGTCAAGCAAAGACTACAAACGTATTTTGAAAAAAATGAAAAATAAAACATTATATAATTTAAGAAAAAATAGTTTTCAGTGCCAGGTCAAAAAAAAATCATAAACGGCCTCCTTCCTGGTGTGGACGGGACATCTCACCAAGTCTGACTCTCCAAAACCAGAGGATGAACAAGAGAAGCTGAGCGCACATTCCTCCTTCAGCTTCTCGATGACTCGCGTCCACCAGTCCAAGTAAAACTACATTAAAAAAAAAAAAATACCTTATTTGTTGGGGGAGGGGGGGGAGTTGTAAAAAAAAAAAAAAAAAAAACAACAACAACAAAAAAAACCGCAAAAAACAAAATCAGCCAAGTCAGCCTGTCTCCCTGTCTACTAGCTGCAACTCCTGCACCGCGGAGGCGATGGGGGGAGGGCGACCTTCTCCTTCGACGTCCCCTTAAAATCTTTCGGAAGACGTACAGATCAAAAATATAAATGGACAAAAAAAGAAAAAATCTGCGGACGGGATAGGGAAGTTAAATCAAGAGTTCCCTACAGATCCACAGCAGTTATTTAGTTTTTCTCTTCCTGGTTGTTAGCTGTACATGTCTGCCTGTCAGAAAGCCTCCGCGGCAGGTGCTCTCATAATAACTCTCGGTAATCTCCCATCAATGAAGCCGGTGCGAGCGGACTGCGGCTGCTCGCATCTTGAAGCGTAGTCTCCAGCATGACAGTGAAGTGAAGGGCAAAAAACAACGTTCGCGTTTAAACAAAACAAAACGGTTGGAGCAGCAGAGATCCTGTATCTGTGCGAGTCACTCTAGCACGCACAGCTCTGTGCGGGACAGATGCGCAACTCTACTGCTCCAGGAGGAGAGTTTTGAAGGCGCGCTTCTTCGCCCTGGAAATGATCAACAACAACAAGAACAAAAATCACTCCTGTCCAAAATTGAGAAGCCTGTTTGCTCCAGCTGAAGGGAAAACGTGTCGAACTGTTCTCATGTGGAATTTGGCGCTCAGGGCTCCTTCAACCACCTGGGAAAAATATATATATATCTAGAAGCTTCGTCTTGCGCCCTGCCTGCCTGCCTTGCCTGCCTGCGTGAATAACACAACACGGTGGTGGCGCGCGGTGCGTTTCAGGACCTGCTCTCGTGCGGACAGCGCCCGCGCTCCCAACCCCACGCGCCGTCCAGCTCTTGCCCGTCACTCACGGCGAGTCTCGGCCAATCAAGGCGGCGGCGCGGCTCCTACGTCACCGGCAGCAGCAGCCCCCCCGCACACAATAGACACCCACCGGCCAGGGTTGGGGGGGTGGTGGGAGAGAGAGAGAGCTGATTGGCCAATACGAAACCATGTGGACCAATGACGCGCCACACGGCCGGCGCGTCGTCCAATGGCGAGGCGGCGGTGAAGCAACACGATGGGGGGGGGGGCGATCATATGTTTAATTTCAATTAACGGAGTGGAAAAAAAGAGAAAAGAAAAAAAGGGGGAAAGTGCGCGCCTTTCTACTCATTTGCGCTCAATTTATTCATGTCAATATTAAATGGCTAATTAAGTGAGTATTACTAAAAAATGAGGCTTAGTTGCAGCAAGGTTTTATATAATGGGGGATTGCGCAGGAGCTCCGACTGTAATTGTCCATTTCTGAGAGAAAGATGAGTGACGAAATACATTCATCAATTTGTGTGAATTAAAAACAAGGTTGATTGCAGGGTGGCGCTGCTTCGGGGGAAAAACACTGAAGATGAAAGTTTGAACTTTGACCAATCAAGGCCAAAAAACAGTGAATGGTCAAGAGTTTTTTGTTTGTTTGCTCTTTTCGTTTTTTTTTTTTTTTGTTGTTGTTTTGTTTTTGTTTAACCGAAATCAGTCAGCCTGCGCATAATTACACCCTCCTACTCCGGCTCAAATTTTATAAATCTTTAGCTTGTGGAGAAGTGAGGGGAAAAACCTATAAAACATGCATTGCCGCTCATTACCTAATTGATTGCGGATCCGAGCGGATGCCGCTTTTAATGAAATGCAATTGGCGAGCTGCACACTTTGCACTCGAAAACAGAGAGAGAGAGAGAGAGAGAGAGAGAGAGAGAGAGAGAGAGAGAGAGAGAGAGAGAGAGAGAGAGAGAGATTCATTACGTGCGAGTCCCACCTGATTCGAGAGGGCACATCTAAGCCTCGCCCTCTAATATTAACCATACAAATAGCCTCAAGCATGGGCCAAATTAAAAAGTGTTATTTCCCTTCTTCCTCTTTCTAGACATGAAATCGTTTCGCAAGCCCGTTCGGACCCCGCATTAACCCGGTTTGACGCGTTAAGTACAAAACATGAGGAACATAATCATATTAAGCCCACGTACGGAGGCAAAAAAATAATATGAGGAAGCTTGTAAGTATTGTTTGTCTGCAAAAAAAACAACACACAATAAGGTTTCTTATTAAGCTTTATCCTCTACAGATTCACAGAGTGGATGTACCTCAAGGCAATCTGCTAATACTGAGTACTATTGAGTTTATTTCCCTTTTCTCGTCAGTTTTTTGTGGAGATATTCCAGTCCACGCCTTCACATCTAAACTAAATTAAATGCACATGCGGCTCTCGGCATGAGTACAAAGACACTTCACTTGTTATATTATTATTCTTTAAAATCCGACCAGAAGTGATTTCCTGAACGCTTTTTTGCAATAAGTCCAAATGCTTCTGGCGCGAGGCTGTTACACACTGAGCCACGAGGGGGCGTTCAGCTTTTTATTTTTTCTTTCTTTCTTTTTTTTTTTTCTTAAAAACATGTCCACACGCACGCGCACGTACAAAGACATTCACACCAAGAAGGGCCGTACGCAGAACTTTACTGTCCCTATACCGGAAGTAAGTGTGTACATCAAGCAGCACACCAGGACCCTGAATGCACCTCAGATGAGTTCAAGGCCTCCGAAGCGATGCGCACGAGTGTGATGAAGGCTTGAAAAAAAAAAACTTATTTGGTGAGAAGTAAATATTTTTTTTCGTAATAAATCCTACGGATTAGTAGTTTAATCCACTGAGTCTAAAATCAGATTTGAAGTATTCATGTTCATCCTCATTCATATTCCATGTCTCCTCACTGAGGAGGCCTTTGATTTAGGCCCTACAGCGCAATCTGGCAGACAATGATTTTTTTTCTATTTATTTATTTCTGTGAAGCAAACACATCAAGATGCCACGAATAGATCACAATTTTCCAGTTTAAGTTTTGTATTTGGAATAAAAATACATCTACCAAACAGCATAGGCCTGTGATTTAGGTCAGAACGGGAAAGGGTTGAATTAGGGGTGGGAGAAAATAGAAATTAATTTATTTTAAAAAAGAGAGATTATTTGATTGATTTTTAATGCAAATTACATCAAGAAAATATTATTCTGTAGCTGCATTTTAATTATCCATTTCATTTAAAGAAAATACAGATAAATAAATATATAAAAAATGAATAATTTCTTCTTTTTTTAAAAAAAACTCGTCAAAATAGTCGTCAAAAGTCTAAACTAAGAGTCTCACCTCCACGTTCTGCCTGTTTTTATTTTTGTTGTCCCTCTTCTCATTCAGCAGCAACTCTGCTTTCTCATTTACTCGAATACTCCCCCCCCCCATCCCCCCCGCCACCCTCACCCCCAGTTGTTGCCTCTTGTCTCTTCGATTTGCAAATTAAATACATAAGCAATTAAAAAAATCCAAACACAATCAATCATGTATACAAATTGTTGTTGCTTTAGGCTTGAAAATTTTTGGGGGAGAAAAAAGTTCCATCAGGATAGGACGACTTTAATCCGGGGGTCCAAAGCATTACCATATTTCATTACCTTGGAAATGGGAGGGGGAGAGGGAGGGGGGCTCTTTTTTAAAACGTTACGAGCGGCGTGTTTGACTTGTGATAATCATTTCGCAGGCAAATTGGAAGCGACGCTGCCGTCGAAGTGCTCCGTCTTCCTTCTTCACTTCCCTTCCTCCTCCTCCTCCTCCTCTTCCTCCCGCTGCCTCCATCCAGCATTAAAGCCGCGGCTGTTTTGCCTTTTTGCGCCCGAGACTCGAAACGGAAAAGCAATGAAAAATTAATAGCGCATGTTAACTCCGCCAAGCTCGTTTATTACACGCCCGCTGACTGTAAACATAATGAGAAAGCTGCCCGTATCTCTCCTTAAGTTTTCATTTGCTCCTGAAATATAAAAGTCATAGCTAATAAATGGAACTATGCGGAAGGGAGAATGAACCGAACCTCGAGGAGGAGAATCGGCATGCTCAAGGCGGGTCTTCCTCCCGATCAGATTGATTTGTTTGTGATTATTTGACTCGATGATGATGATGATGATGATGATGATGATGATGATGATGATGATGATGATGATGATGGTGGTGGTGGTGGTGATGGTGAAGGTGAAGATGATGATACAAGTGACGAGCGATCTGCCGTCTGTCAGGCCCTGCCCCACTATGGGGCATTTGAGGTCAGACCGGAAGTAGGTTATGTGCCATGTGAGGTCACGTCTCCTTGGCGTCCTCCCCCTCCCTCCCTTTCTGCTAACGCCGTCATCGCACCGTATGTTCCTTTCGTTGACTGGCTCATCAGAGATGTATTTGCTCCCCATTCCCCCCCCCCCCATGAACTGTCATCCAAATATTGTTAAAAAAAAAAAAATGTTTATGTCCCAAAAAAATATCTCTAGAGCTTAATAAAATTTGACCATTGACTGTGTGTGTGTGTGTGTGTGTGTGTGTGTGTGTGTGTGTGTGTGTGTGTGTGTGTGTGGGTGGGTGGGTGGGGGGGCTTTATTGAGGAGCTATTTCAATAATTATTATAATAAAAATGATAGTAGTATTAGTAATAATAATATATACGAAATAACGAACGTCCTGCATGCACTTGTATTGCAACAAAAAATATATATAATAAAAAAAAAACCTCAGCATCAGAAATGCATTTCTGGTGCCATCACAAAACAAACTCTCACCTCAGACGCCACGAGTTTCTGAAATGGCGGCAACGATTATTGGAGAAGAAGCGGCCCCGTGCACTTTCACGCGCTGCCAAGTCACAGGGCGGGAAAAGAAGAGAAGGGGTGGGCTCCTCAGATCTCTGCTCGCTCCCACATCACCTTCTTTGCACCCAAAGCACGCAGTTTTAAACTGGGGCTGAATGCAGACGGAAGCTGTGTTGGTGCGGGCCCAGCAGCAGAGCCCGGAGACGCTGCAAGGCAGCAGGAGAGGCCGCGCTTTCAACTGGGATAGCCTCAGTGGTTAAAGGGACATTATCCAGCTCGATACAAATCCCGCTGCTTTCACTCTGGTCATTGCAGAGTCGACAACTAAAAAATGAGTTGTAGCGGAGAAACGCTCCGTAAAGTTAAGTCTTTGACACCGTGTTGCGATCAGAACACGTGGCAAACCTGCCACGAAAGCAAAAATAAAATGTTCTCTATAAGAAAAAAAAAAAAATCAATTTAAAATCAGATTTTTCAAGGGCAACCAGTGGCACCGTTGGCAGACGTGCTTTTACTGGCTGAACCCTCCGAGAGAGGATCACCTGCCCGCCGCTTCTTAATGACGAACGACGTTTTATCAATGCCGGCGCAGCAGGCAGCAATATGAAATGATGTGATATCCATTGGGTGCCATAACAGGGTCGATGGCCTCGTCTATTGCTGCGGCAGACCCCGCTGTTTTATGAATAGTCCTATCGGGGGATGAACCTGTTGAATAAGCTAATTCAGACACAGCAGCATCGAGAGGAGACGAATTCCTTGAGATACGTGTGTTCCACATTCACATCTCAGCCCACAAAGCAAATCGACATCATCGCCTATATTTTTTAAAACTTCAGCATGAACTGTGAAATGTGAACAAACTCATACTGCTCGCAAAGTTTCAGCCATAATGTCCGCACGCACACACACACACACGCACGCAAACGAGTTCACACATGCACCGTATCTCCGAGAAACACACGAGTCTATTAATATGAGACATATTAAGAAATAATCTGTAAACACCTTTTAAACGACCAGCATGAGGACCTGATGAGACCCAGACTGCCTCACTCGTCACTTTACTTAAATTCCAGGAACATAGAATTCTAATCAAAATTAGTTACAACCAGAACAACGTTTAGATTTTACAGGGGGAAAAAAGTTACGATGACTAAATTTAGGTTTCAGCACTGTCACTAACTTCAGATCAGCCACGGAGTAACGCCTGTTGCAGTTAATTAATTAACTCCAGATAACTTTTCGAGACTTTTCAAAAGATGAAAAAAAAAAAAAAACATTTAAAATATTTTTATTTCGCACAAGTGTGAGTGTGAGTGGGTGCCACCCTACCTGCTCTTCCCAGCCGCAGTGCAGGACTCTTGGGGCCCTGGTCCATGTTATCCGGTAAGAACGGGGGGAGGCGATGATGGGAGGGAAAAAAGGAAAAGAACAAAAACTTTTTCCGGTGTCCCCCTCTTCCCCTCTTCCCCTCACTCCCTCTCCCTCTCTCTCTCTTCTTTGGTCCTACAGTAGTTTTGGGGGCGACTTGTAGGTTGAAATAATTCGACCCTTCCGCTCCCGGTTGCACTGCTTGCAAGTGCTCAGTCAGCTGCAACTAAACGCTTTAGGTGGAAAAGGGGGCCTCGGTGGGGGGAGGGAGGGTGTGTGTGTGTGTGTGTGTGTGTGTGTGTGTGTGTGTGTGTGTGTGTGAAATGATCACGCAGAGCAAAGAGTCACTCGCTCAGTGTAGCGCTCATTCCCCCCCCCCCCCCCCCTCACTCATGTGCAGACACACAGCCACCATCACCCGTCCCTTGTCGGGCCGCGCCCCCCACCTTTACTCGCATCTGTTACCAAGTTCCACTTTACTAAACTTTCCCGCCCCCGTTCTGCTCTCTCCCCCCTTCACGTCTTCAGTGTTTCCTCTGGGTGGGACAACAAGAGAGCTCTTTGGGCAGGAAACGAGTATAAATGTCCGCAATTCCACCGCAGATTTGCTTTGCTGCGAACAAACACTCAAAAGTTTCTGTCTTTCCTTTTTTCTTTCTACCTCCAGTCTTATTTGAGACAATTTAAAGCAGCTTTCAAATTGACTTTCACCTCAAAACTTCTCTGACGGCGTACACCTGTTACGCACACTTCTCTTTACGCATTGCGCACGCAAACGGGGCGGAGCGAGCGTGCAACAGCGCTGCGACGAGAGTTTAGCCCTTCACTGCAGCGTTGCAGTAGTTTCCCGCATACGCGTTCAAGTTTGATTTAAATATTCATTTAGAAACTGAAACGTTCCACTCATAGTGATACTCGCCGCTTCCTTTGGCGCACGCCATAAGAATCCCATTATCTTGTGGAACAATAACGGTCAAGACACCCCGGAAATGTGTGCACTCCCCATTTCATAGCAGCAAACATCCTCCGAAGATGCTGTTTTAACTGCTCGACTTGCTCAGACTTCCCTGACCTACTTCGCCAACAGAGAAGGTATAGCCCAGACATGGGCAAACTACGGCCCTGGGGCTATATGCGGCCCCGGTAAGCGTTTTAATCCGGCCCTGTGAACTTGAAGAAATTATATTAATAGTCAGTAAACCATAAAACAGTTGTGTTTCACCCGTTTTTCAGTATTTTAAGAGTGATTTTAATAACGGGCTAAACACAGTGGGGCTTCAAATACACACTATTTTGTACTTTTGTTTTTTTTAATTGATATTAAAGCTACATGATGTGTTTTCTACATATCCCTCATCCATCTATAAGTCACCTCTGTCTAATTTTAGAACCCATTGTTGCCCACCAGTCAAAAAAGTTTGCCCACCCCTGATTCAGCCAATACTGTTTTTAAAACGATGGTGAGCAGCGTCCTATAAAAATGGAAATTTGAGCAAAAATGATCAAATTTCATATTGTAATGTGTATAAATAAAGGTTTAGGATGAAGCAATAAGCAGCAGAAGTCTTTGTTTCACCTGCTGTACGTTCATCTACATTTTAACTGATTTATTGATAAAAAATAAATTGATCAAACTAAGTTGCTTTGCATTTTCTGCTTCAAGAAAAAAAGCATTTTGCCAGTTGTTGTTTTTTTTAGTGATTGTTGGTAACAAACAGGGGAAATGGAGCAGCGGGAGAATAAAGGTGCACCAGAGCGATTTGCTGACTTTTTAGACATCTGTGTTACAGTGAAAAGAAACATCTTTTGCTACACTAGGAGGACAAATTTACGTTTCCGCTCCAAAAGTGCGGCGCGCGCCCTCCAGACGGCCGCGGGTCTCAGGGTTCACGCGCAGCCGCGAGACAATTGAGTGCGGAACAAAGCGCGAGACACTGAGCCATTTTGCTCCGCTTGTCGCCTCGCGCTGCAACACTACGACCCTGACCTTCGGCTCGCGCCAACAACACCAAAACATAAATGCCGGTGTTTCCTCGTGAAACACAAGCAGGTCCGCGTGCTCCGAACCTGGAGCCGGTGGAGGAAGTAAAGGGTCCTTTAAGTGCACCTGAGTCTGATATGAAAAGCACTGAGGGTCTGCTGCATAAAGTAGCTCATGAAATACAAACTACCGTTTATTATTGCACCTTGTGATTGGCTGTTCTGATTCATTAGATTGGTTAAGATGAGACCTTTCGACCACAATGTCTACATATATATGTACATGACTTTTTATTGATTTATTTATTGATGAATTTGTTTATTTTTGATTGGGCATACATGCTTTTTCATTTTTCATTTTGAATTTTGCATTTTGTATTTTGCATTTTGCATTTTGGAGAATCACTCAGTGCATTTCTGACACGTGATAGTGGGTAAAAACAAAATACAATTGTGTGGGACTCCAGCAGAGTTTTTAATTGCTGTATGCAATTATTAATAACTGTTAGAAACGGTCCATTCCTTTCAGTGTGTATATATATACACACACATACAAATATTTGTTATATAGGACAAGACGGGAAGGAAGGCATTCAAATGGATTAGTGATGGAGTATTTAATTTAGTGTTTTCACTATTATGCTTTAATATTTTAGTAGTTTTTAGAGCTGTAGGCCTGGAGTTCATGCTGACATTTTAGTGAACTTAAAGCCAAACGTGTCTCTAAAGCTAATAAAATGACTTTCGTTATCGTTTTTTTTAGTTATTTGGAACAAATTGAAAAATGAATATTGCAATTTTTAAACTGACAATAAAAATGTAATTCGTGATCATTGTTACTTTTCCGCTGTTACGGGTTTCAGTTCAGTGTTGTGACGTTATTATGAATTAGTCTGGGCTCTATGTATTTTTTATTTTTTTATTTTTTATTTTTTGTTCTTTGTTTCTTGCTCGTACTTTATTTTTGTTTTGTTTTGCTCCATATCTGATCTGCGGACAGCGTCTCCTCGAATAATTCGTCATAGTTTGAGTAGAAAACTCATCCCTTGTTTGTTTTTCATCCGCGTGCTAATTAACGGAATTAATGTGAGGGGAGTGCGGGGGGAGTAGCTGTATTTGTGACCCCTCGCTCTGACCGAGCGGAACCGGAAAGAATCGCACTAAAGCGCGAGACAGAAGAACCAAAGGGGCGATTATAACAAAAAGTAAACACGTAAACATGGAGGGGCTGGGAGAGGGAGCTGTCAGTGTCTCTCTGCCTGTGGAAAGTCACTGCAAAGCGGAGAAACTCAGGTCATAAGACCGCATTCTGGCCATTGTCCAAATGCAAAGAGGAAGACAATGATATAATAATGGAAAAAAAATGTGCCCTTCTCCCACTTTATAGAAAGTGCCTGTTAGTTTTTTCTGAAAACACCTAAATCAATGAACATAAATGCTTGTTTTCCTTTGACAATGACATTTTATTAAGTGCTTGATGCTTTATGTAACAAAATGTTGATTTTTACATGAAGCAAACATTTCCTAGACTTTTGAATTGCAAAAGCAAATATGTTTTGATATGATAGCCTCATCTAAATGCTCTAAACGCTTTTCCCCCATTGAGTCAAAACTTAGGAATTTGTTTTTTCTGAGAAAAGGGATTGTGTGTTTTCTTTGCAACTTACTTGAGACAGCCATAAAAAGTTATTTTTAAAAATACTTCCCTTTTAGTTTTAGTTTCATATTATTATTTATGCTCTTTGATGCAACCAAATATCATTATTTGATTATACACATGTCCATATTTCTGTGTGGTAACAACCCTCCTTTGGCTTTCACCAAAGTGTCTGCCGTGCAGTGCTGGTTCAGCCACCACTGACATCCCTGGGATTTAATTCAGACTGGCACTTTGCAGTGGTCACACAAGGGTCCCTTTTCTGCACCCAGGGTGTCTGGCTGTTTGCTGTGACCATAGAAGCTACAAGGGGGCTTAAGGGCTGCGGGGCGGATTGAGAAATGGGACACATTATTTGTCCATGAAACATTATGTGACATAACATGACACTGGGCTATTTGTATGTAAAGGTAAACATTTCAGCGTGACAATTCAACAAGAGTGGACAAGGCGCCTGTCAATGTGGTTTTATACTCTGCAGTCAAAGAGGTGTTGTGGGATCGAGTGGCCGTGGGGTGTAGGTGGGACTTTGTGTGTGTGCGTGTGTGTGTGTGTGTGTGGTGTGTGTGTGTGTGTGTGTGTGTGTGTGTGTGTGTGTGTGTAGAGAGAGAGCTTCTGTTCACAAATTTAATCCCCATAAGGCACAAGCCAGTTGGACTGAAAAGGTGTTTGTCAGGCTGGTTTTGTTCTGTCCCCTACCTGCTGGGAGCAGCGGCAAACTGTTGATGTATCACAGAAAGGGAGATTTCACATCTTCTGACCACCAAAAACAACTAAAAAGTTGAGCAACAGAGGCCGTGGCTGGAAAAGGTAACAAAACCTCATGACAGGTGGAAGATGTTCTCTCTTGCATCTCTGTTTGAGGTAATCATGAAACCACAGGTACACAGTTCAGGAGAATTTTACAATGAAAGCCTAAAATATATAAAACTGTATTTGCGTTTGACCGATATTTACTGTAAATTTGGATACACATTGTTCTGTTTGACAGGTGTTTCATTTGCTGGTCAGCTCTCTACTGGTTACATTATTTATTTATTTTTAAATTATATAAGGAAAAGCAAAGACCTGCTAATCTGTTCACTGATCTATCAGTTGCTGATAGGAAATAGACTACAGTAGTGGAAAAAGGTTTTTGCTCACCCATAAAGTTTCTACACAATCCCAATCAATATTTGTCATATAATTTATGTTTGTTTATTTAAAAAGGGTTGGCTGTGAACACGCAAAAACAAGTAAAAATTATTTTTATTGCGTACTATTATTAGACAAAAATAAGAAAACAAAATTTCAATAGTTTTTGTACTCTTGTACTCAGGATGCGTTGCAATAATAAACATCCAGTTCTGAGCTGGCAGAACAGTGCGTGTGCAACATGTGGGTGAATGTTGGTGGCTGAAATAGACTGGTGGCTAAAATATACTGCACTTGGATTCTCCAGACTGATTCTTAGCGCAATACAATACATCACAAATGCATCAGGTATGCAAAAGCCTTTCACTACTGTAGATGTTGAAGTTGTTGTATAACATCAATCTAAATAATTTATAGTAAATCTGCTTGCTTTATGAAGACCATATGATGCGTTTAAGTTGCCCTCATTAAGCATATTAATGAGATTTAATTGTCAGACATTGTGTTCAATCATTGTCCCAAATGATTGAACAGGAAACGTTTTGAACAGGACCAACATCATTTCGCTCAATAAACTTTAATAATCTCTCTGAGCCTTCAAAGAATCCTTGTATGGAAACACTATTTCTTATTCAATAAGCACATGCTAATACTTACACTAATAAAGTCAAAACACTATGTGAATTTTACTTAATCTTAGGGTTGAGTAAGTCAGTACCAGAGACTGTGACACCAAAGCTTTTGGTTCCAGTGATCTAAACCCAAAGATTTATTCTGTGACATGATTCAAAATGTCAGGCTTTATCCTTGCATATTGTCTTCTAAATGTGTTTCCAACTGAATACAGACTTTGCCTGTGGCTGTAACCAGAGCCAATAATTAACGTGTCCTAGTGAATATTGCCAAGACACCTCAATGTATGATGCCATCATATCTCCTATTAATACAGTCATTTATAGGAGTGAAGAAAAAAATTACACAGTGACACAACACAGTCTGTGTGATGAAGTAAAATAAGAAGGACACCAGTAAGGAGCAGAATCATAAAAGACTGAAAATGACTCCAGCACTGAGGGCCCCATACGTGTGATGCATGGAAGCCATTTTTGTTCCGAAGCGCTGATCCAGGGCGAGACCCCCCCCCCCCCCACTCTCCCTTTTCCTTTTTTTTGGAGGGAATTCCTTCTGCGTGGCTGCTTTTATGCAGGCGACCTCGCTGTATTTACATACAGTAACAAGGAAGTCAGTTCCAGCAACCAGAAAGGAAGCAGATTTTGTTTGCAACTGGAGTCTTGCTGCAGAACTGAAACGAGCTGATGAAACCAGCAGTGGTTGGAGATGAGACTCCTCCTTTGGTGTTCTCACAAATGATTCCTGAGTACTGCAACAGCCACTCTCTCCTGAATATTTGCTAATTTAATAAATGTTCTCATACATGGCTTTTTGATGTTGGCTGGCTGTTTTAGACCTTTGTGAAATGATTTTCTTTCATCAGAACAATTTGACAATACTTGAATATTTATTTTGATTTTTATCTAATTTCTCTAAAGACTATAAAAGCCATAAGGAATATGTTGGGTATTCTTTTAAAATGGTGAGCTCAAAATTTACCAACGGCACAAAAGGTTTCTGTTTCAGTAACGTCGACCAGAGTTAAGAAATTGCAACATTAAGTCAAGAGTCACAGCGTTTTCAGTCATCAGGAGAGACCCCTGACCATCAGTCACAGAATATTGCCAATATCCCAGAGTCGGACGACAATTCTGCTTTGACATAACACTCCACTGGAAGTGCTCAAGTCTTCAGTGCCACCAAAATGAAGGCAGGAGCCACCATGGTACGTACAAACACTAGCGAATGAGAGCAATGACATGCTTCTTTTAACTTCCTCTCTCCAATAAAGATCATTCATCAGGCAGAACCACCCCTCTGGAATGTATGATTGGAAAATCAGGGGACACCAAATCCCTGTCCGGAGCTCTCCATCCATCTTCAACACGCCAGTGGTTTGGACTCTCCAAGATGAACCGCTCAACCAGATGCCTCCATTCAGCTCGTCTCCTCTACCTTTTTTTTTTTTTTTTTAAATAAATAAATAAATACCTTCAAATGCATGGAACCCAAAATCAGGCAGCCCCATCACAATTTCACTGAGGCAGTGAGGCATCCCAAACCTGCATCCAATTTAGAAAGATAGGGGGGAGCAGAGGAGGCTGAGGCCCCCTTCCCAAAAACAAAATAGATGCAGGATAATAAATGCATGCATCTCTCTCTCTCTCTCTCTCTCTCTCTCTGTCTCTCTCTCTCTCGTTCACCCTCTCTCTCTCTTTCACCCTCTCTCTCTCCCCCACCTCTCTCTTCGTTTCACATATAGACTAAAAGTGAGTGTTCAAACACGAGAAGCAGCCTAACCTTTGAAAGGAATAATCCAACTCTGCGATGGCCTTTCCCCCATTGACACGCATGGAGAAGCCTCTGGAATCAGATGGCATTCTCCCTCTGATTGTCTATCATACTGCCATTCACTCACTATCATTGTGATTGTGATGCCTAAAGGATATACCTGAGTTCACTATTATTCTCATGATATAGCGGGAGCGGGAAAGATGGATGTTAATGTTACCCGGTCGACATAAGAGCACGGCTGGCATAATTTTGCTGTATTCTACTTGTGACAAATATGACTGATGGCGATAGCCAGTCTGTTGAATTACATTTACATATAGATTTACATTCCTATCAGCGTGTAATAATAGCACAGGCCTGAAGGTCCATACAAGTCACTCAAACATTCATACACACAGCCAGTGTGCACATGTACGTTTTATAACTAATATCTGTGCCTTATTGAGGAGGGGGTGCAAATGCCGAGCATCCATCAGACTGAGAATAGTCTCTATGTTCGAAAATACTGTCATGCAGTAAGCGATCTTTTGTCTGCAGAAAGAGATGTGATGCATAAGAAGTAACTCACTTTAAAACTAACATCAACTTCAATAATTAAACCTTTTGTATCTGCCTGTTCAGACTGATGTATTTTCTGGGTGTTCTGTGGAGACTTTAAACATTCATCTATAACTCTATAACACTTGGTTTTAACCCTAACCCTAACATTAAGGTTCAACTGGAACTGTAATCCACATAGTTGTTGAAAGTCATTTGGCTAGTTATTTAGATCAAAGAAAAAATGGGAGGTCATTTGAAGAGAAATAGATTGAATAGATAAAATGCAACCTTTACAGAGAACCGCTGATGGTACACAGTTCTGGTACACAGAATCGCTTCACTGATTTTATTTTAAATAGTTCATTTTTAAACAATTTAATTTTATATTGTAATGATAATCATATGGGTCTGTTACAGAACTGCAGTATTCATAGTTTAACAGTTCTGTTGTAAAATGTGGCAATAGAGACATGAAAGTCCCATGTCCAACCTCAGATCTTAAATCATGATGTGAGATGTCAGGGTAAAATTATGAAACCAAAAGTAGATCCACCTTCTGGGCCAGTGAAACAGCGGCTGCTTTTTCTAGTTATTCTAAGATATACATTCATATATGATTGGGAATTTTATTTAATGGCAATATAATCATTTTAACATTACATATAAGACTGATACGTTTGTCCTTCATCTCTAAGAGTCATATTTTATGGGTATAAGTTACAAGATAGTCCATCAATTTCCCAAGACCACGATATCGACAAAGCAGTTATTACGTTTCGTATCACCTTCCAACGACATACTGACTGGAAATACGTATTACACTATTACACTAGTCCATAAAAGTGTCTGTGTAAGTGCCTGACTGTAAAACAAAACAAATAAAAAAAAATAATGAGTTCATTATTATTATTATTATTTTTTTAAGTCAAGATCATTTGGTCACACAATGTACGACACCAGCTCTGAAATTGTCATACTAAGTCTCAACAATTCAGAAACTCTTTCTCAGCACGCAGGGAAACTTTACGCTACGCCCACAATTTTTTCCCCGGATGAACCCGGAAGTGGTTCGCTCGTCCCCGGGTGGCCGGTGATAGGGGAGATTTTCTTGCCACTATAATTTCTGCATATTGTTAAACAAAGGTAAGTTAATGCTTATTGGCACTACTCAAGTATTGGACATACGCACACAAGGATACATTTGACCATTTTCTCATTTATTCCAAAACCCTTATTGTCTTTCGTGCGTGTTTGTGACCTAAGTGCTTCACTGTTTACATTCTACCGGCTGCTCTGCTGCTTGTAAGCACGTGGATAGACAGAAGGACCCATGCTGACCAGGGACTCCGCTAGGGACGATTTAAAGTCGGCGATTGACCTCAGCGCCGTTTTCTCGATCGCCTCTATCGCTTTCAGCCACCGTTATATGGCCATTCGCTAAGCTGTCTTCTTACAGAGCCAATAGAGTGAGTTATTTATTGCTAACGTGTTAGCATGCTGCTAGCCTTAGCTATCAGAGTGCATTGTCAGGTGCTTTCTATTTTGCTTGACATTAGATCTCAACAGTAAAATGTCACTGGCACATATATCCGGCTGATGTCCTAATATATGTGTGTTTAAAGATATTTAACATGTCTCGGTCTTGTGAATCGATATGCGTGTTTGCGTCATGTGAAGCAACTGTGTCGCTGTTTATTTTTTAACCAACACGAGTCGAATTAGGAGTTGACCCCAAAAAGTCAGATAGGATCTCATTTTGGCTTCGGAGGCGAAATATTCCATAATCACATTTCAGTTTAAAGGACATTGACAGCCTTTCGTTTGTAAGTTTAAAAAAATTAGATGGTCACATGCATTGTTGTCGTTGGCTTTCCAAGCCTGACACACACTGTTTGTACAAGATTTTAATGGCACATCAACCATGGGCTAAGGCAGAACGTTGTTGATTTCATCGTGGCGAAGGTTCCTCCTACGTTTCAACTAAACAACATTTGGGGTTGTGTGAGATGTATAGGTGCGTGTTTCGGGTTTGAATAAATTGAGAACACAGTAAAGTCAAAACAGGTGCTCCCAAACTTGAATCACTGACACAATTGTGTGTTACCAATAAGCTCTCTCTTTTTCTTTTGCTGTGAGTGCCATTAGTGGTTGCAAATTTGTCTGTTATGAATTATAATGTGTTTTGCAATGACCATTTATCCAGGGAGTTTTAATGTCCCAGTTTCTTGGACTTCAGTGGAGCAACTTTCACAATTAAGTTTCCTAAAATCTATTCTCATCTCCATGTTGAAACGGCATATTTTTATGTTTTTCATGGTTTGGTGGTTTTTGCCTCTTGCTAAAACTGTTGTGTTGTGCTACCTTCCACATGTTTGGAAGATGACAAAATAAGGTGGTCGTGAGATGGTCTCCAGAGGGGAACAAACGCCTGGCTTGGCTCGGAGAGATTTCAGTGTCCTTTGTGAGTGTTTAAGCACACATAATAATAATAACAATAATAATAATAATAATAATAATACTAGTTGACAGGCTAGAGGCATATATTTCTGTCAGAAAACACTGGTAAAGTGAGTTGTCTTTCGTAAATGGGCCACACATGTGATATAATAATAATAATTCAAAAATAATTCTTAATTTATATGTTTGCAAAGATCAAGCTTCTGTAATTTTCTGGACATGGACTCGTTAAGACGTAAGGGTGACAATTTCTATCCCTCTTAAACGGATGCGACGATGAGCTGATGCACCAGAGAACTAGAAGATTGCTTGAACACACCAGCTCTGCGAGAGGACTGTTTTGAACCTGCAGCAATAACTCCAACTTTCTAGCGCTATAAAAACTTGGCCACTCTTGGTCCACAGGACTCTTGTGCAAAGTGAAGAATTGTTGATCTTCCCCGCCAGGCGGAAAGACTCTTCTTTCTGTCGCTTTAATCCCCGGTGGCCGGCTGGTGACCATGTAGCGTGGCGTTTCTGCAGTATGTGAGGTCTGGGAGCCAATCATCTCCAGCCATCATGGCGCAGACACGCCGGACTGGACAGAGCAATGGGCCAGTGCTCCCTCTCTGTTCACTCTGTGTGTGCGTGTGTGTGTGTGTATGTGTGTGTGTTAGAGAGAGAGAGAGAGAGAGAGAGATTTAGAGCAACAGATTTGAAAAATTACCCTCAGTGTTTTCCCAGAGTGTGTGATTTCACAGTTTGTAACGCAGACATTGAAAGCGGGCTCTAAATGATGTCTGTTTAAAGTGTTTTGTTGACATCATCGCTCAACAGCTGATTAAATCAGAGCCCAAGTCAGCTTTCATAAAACAGCCTGCTGTATCCGCAGCTGATCTGTGTCTTCCCCCTCCACTCCGTTAACAAGCCCTCATGGATTTGAGGAGGAGACCAAAGTCTGTGTCCTGCCTGTAATTGATGCTGGTTCCATGTTCTCTTGCACTTAATCACTGACACATGAATCTGCACGTGACTGACCGTTTGAAACCATGTCGGTAATGATGCACCCGCTGTTATGGTTTGGCTTATGTGATCTCCAGATGTGGATCGGCCTTTGTTGAATATTTGGAGGTGTGCAGCATATATTTAACAAAAAAGAGACAGAACTGAAAACTGACATGATATAAAACAATGTTTAAATCTGGATTCTTTCTAAATGATTCTGCTCTGAATTTGATATTTGATGTCGCTCAGTTAGGTTACATATTACGTAATTGTTTTTGTCACAGGATTTGTCTCTTGCGTTTGATCAATTCAGCAGACATAAGAAAGGTCTATAAAAAGTTTATAATGTTTTTTTTTGTATGCCCATTACACAAAGTTCTGGAAATCGGGCCTTTTTTTTGTTGCTTTTACTAAGACACCGAAGGTAAAACATAGCACCATTTTAGCAGAAAGTTAAACATGTTGCTTTTTGGAGGACTCCTTTTTCTTTTTGTTTGATTTTTCATTACGTAATCCTACAAGCAAACTTTCGTGTAATCCAGAAATAAAAATAAAGTTCTGAGAATGAACACAAACCACTATGAAATGCTTAGAAATGGTCAGTACTGCTGAGAAAACCCACTGCCTTTATAGAAGTCAGCTTTTCCACTGGCTGTTCTTAAATATCAATATAAATATCAATGGAAGATCAAGAAATGTGTTAAGAAAAAAAAATCTATATTTGTATTTTGGTATCTTCACACATTTTTAATTATTGTCACCATAAGTGTGTTTGTTAATAAACATTTCACATATGTAAAGGCTTGATTGTAATAAAATATCATGGTTTTGTTTTTATCCCTACAGCTGGCTTCTCAGAATTCCTCTTTGTGTGTGTGTGTGTGTGTGTGTGTGAGACTGTGTGTATGAGTTGACGAGGTGTCTGTATGCGTGCGAGTTCATGACACGTCCTTTGGAGTGATGTACTGTCAAGATCGGGCGGAGCTGGAGGACGACCTTTATCAAGAGGATGATGGGGATTCGGACGGGTCAGAGGTCAACAGTGAGCTGGAGTTCCACCTCTACAGCCAGCTGCACTACTCAAACCCCGGGGATGAGGAGGAGGTGGAGTTGGGCGAAGAGGAAGGAAAGGACGGCGCCCAGCAGGAGGTGACCGAAAAGGCCCCTGTAGATGACGGAGGAAAGGAACGCACCAAAGACAGTCGGCCGTCGTCGCCGGACATCAGGCAGCCTCAGCCGCCTCTGGCGAAAAAGGGGGAGAAGAGCAAAGGCGAGAAAAAGAGAAAAATCCAACCCAGCGTCCGGAAGCCATCGTCGTTCCTCGAGGAAGTCATCGTGATCGACTCCGGCCCTGACATCATCTCCATCTCCGACAGTGACACCTCTGCTGACGATGCAGGAGTGTGTGCTTCAAAAGGTCAAAGGGCACAGCGGCCGCAGACCTCCACCCCAGCTCCACAGGTATGAATGGGACTGGGAGTTTCCTCAGCTGCTAAAAGAACCGTCATTTATCTAGAGCAATGTTCCAAATGAAGTCCAGCTATACCACAGCGACTTCATGGCTATATGGTAGATGAGTGTGTCAGTGCAATTTCACATGGCAGCTGTAAAGCAGCTATAAAATCTTGCTGTCCCACAATAAAAACGTTGTCAATCTGTTGAGCGCCGCAGGCCCTTTCACACAGCTGATTTTGCAAAGGTTCCATTCTACTTTGACTATCATTTGCATTTCACTACTCGAGGCAAGCTTGGAACCAACCCCCAGTATTCATTGCCAATTGTATTGCAATTTTGTCTGGATTTATTTTGTACAGTAATGGTATAACTTTAAATTGTTGGCCAATGAACAAATTGAAGTCATTCATAACAAACCTGATGCATTGCTATTTCATTAAATACATACCAAGACATCTTTTCATTCCAAAAGTTAAAAACAAAGTCAGCACTGTGTAATAGAAAATGTCTTGAATGAACCGTTGGGCAGGATACAAAAGATATTAGTGGGTTGATAAAGGGAGGGACCACCAACACCAACACTGTATTCTGATGCAAAAATGTAATCGGATACAAGAAATCTATCTGTCTATCTAATCTATGTTAAACTCGTGCTTTTTCACCAAGGGAATGCAGAAAAAGAAGATGGCTGCGATTGTGTCGGTGACCTCAGACTCCAGCAGCTCGGAGTCCGAATGGGAAGAGTCCGACTCCAAGTCCGTTTCGTCGGAGGCTTCTGACGATCCCGACTCGTCCGACTCGGACGGCCTGGAGAACTGGATGATCCTGGGCCGGGAGAATCAGGACGGGGACCAGTCCATCTCGCTCAACCTGGAGGGAGTGTGCGTCAGCGGTTCAGGTGGGACTCTGCTCTGCTTTCGCCCCTTTGTTTTGCGCAAAGTAGGGGATTTGTCCTTTTGTGCGATTCAGTCGGGGCCCCGTCTTAATCTACCTGCAGCACATTGATAAGGAGCCGGTGTGATTGTCTGCGCCGCGAAACTGTGCGTGTGCACACGCGCAGGCCGTCCTCCGCCCGCGCGTTTCACAAATTCGTAGGCTGGCTTCCCCGATGCATCTTGAAGCATGTTTGCCCGCATCATGTATTGATATGTGCGCCGGAGCCTGCGCGACGTGCGAGCACTCTAAAATATTCCCGCTCTAATCAGAATGCGTGCATGCGCGCGGTGCGCGTGCCGACAGTCATAACACTAATGCCAAAAACAAACAAACAAACACACACACACACACACACACACACAGAGCAAGAGGCAGGAGGAGAGCGGCGTGGGCTGCAGAGAGACGGCGAGTAATCAAAAAATGAATAAAAATGTTCCCGGCAAATCTCTCCAGATCTGCACATTATCTTAACCTGCAGCCTCAGCAACCTCTCCTGACCCCCCCACCCCCACCTCCCCCTACACCCACCCACCCACCTCCCTCCTCCTCTTCTGCCCCTCCACCAAACACTCTCCCATCTCATTCTTCTCCCCTATTTTGTCACTATTGTGCTCCCTTCCTCCCCCCTCCCCGCTCTTCCTCCCTGTGTCTCTCTCACCGTTTCTTCCTCATTTGAATTTCCCTGGGCTGATGTTTCTGCAAGAGTGCTCACTGCTTCCTCTACACACAACTGGGTGGGGGGTGGGGTTGAGCTGGGGGGGGGGGTGGCGGGGGTGTCTGCTGGTGGGAAGGCTTGGGGTTTTTGGCCCGGTTTGGGGAGGAAAGAAGGATTTTAGGCCCCCCCCCCCCCCTCTCTCTCTCCCTCTCTCTCTCCCTCTCTCTCTCTTTCCCTCTCGTCTGGCTTCGCTCTGTGATCTTTGGAGCTTGACCCCATGTCTGCACATGGGGGGTCATGGGTGTGGTGAGGAAAAGGGTCTTAAAGTGGGAGGAATATGGGGGAGGGTTTAGCCAGAAAGGGAGAAAATATATAATAAAAGGAATTGAAAGCAAGGAAATTTGAGGGTCATGCCTCCGTAGCCTTGAGCTGGAAGCTAATTTGACACTGCACGGGATTTCCGAGCGTGTTTTGAGTAAACAGCGTGTGCTCGCGATGGAATGGCAGCGGTCTATTCATTTTCGCAAATGGCGATTAAAACGGCTGATACAATGGAGAGTTGATTCTACTGGCAGGTTCTTGTTTTTTTAAGGGTCGAATGGAGGAATTCGCCATTGAAAAAAAAAAAAAAAAATGACCCCTAAAACATTTCACGGTCACAATCTTCAAATATTTGTTGTGTTTAAAATGAATGAATGATTAAAATGAATGTTATTTCTGCTCCAGTGAAAGCCCTCAGTGTTGGGCAGAGCTGACAGTCACACAGGCCCACCGTCCCCAGCAGCCTTCTAATTTCTTATAATTAATATCTTTTGAAAATAAATTTACATATTTGTGAAGCGTTTATTAGATTACATTAGATCACGCAGTCTGAGGCCTGGAGCGACAGAGAAGGTTAATAAATAAACCAGATTTAAAATATTAGGATTGGATCTCCCACACTGTTTGATATGAGGAGTGGGCTGTTTGTGTTGATCATAGCTTCATCAAAGATGTTGTCTAAGAAGACTATTTGCTCAAAGAAGCACTGGCAACCCTTTTTTTGTGAGTATATATATATATATATATATTTATTTATTTATTTTTTTTAATTTAGTGATGCATTTCACAAATGAAAGGAAAAGTGATTCTTGAGCGACAGCTGTTCAGTAGTTAATTTGCATCGATATATAAAAAGCTAAAAGATTGAAAGAAAGAAAAATTGACTGTATTGAATTGTAATTTTCTTAACTTCACAATACAAAAATAGTTTGTAATCCAAAAATATGTTTCTTTTGAAATATTTTTTTGTCATATGAAATCAATCCTTCTCACCTTCATTATACTTGGTACACAAACAACCAAGGAGTATAAAATAATTATAACTTTAAGTGACACTGTCTCTGGATCACCTAGTCGTAATGGTGCAGGATTGATGGCCAACACTGACCAATTCCGATATATATATATATTTTTTTATCACCTGCCCTTTAATTTTTTCATTTAAAGAAACCGATGAGAAGCACTTTCAACTCAAAAGATGAAGCAGAAAAAATTGAAATGATCTCTTACATCGTTGCTTGTAAAGTCATATATAAACCATAAAACAGGTACATCTACGTTAGATGGGCTGTGCAGAACTTGATCTTTGTTCACAAAAAGAGGCGGCCTGGTGTGCACAGCGGTGACGAACAATATTCATATACGCCCCCGAACCCCATCTCGGAACCGCCTGCGCCGCCCTCAGTCTTTCTCTCTCCTCTTCACCGCACAGGAATTAAATCCTCTCACCTCCCCAACCACCCTGTGTTCGCTGGCTGAAGAAAGGTCCGACCCGATCGCCGGCCATCTAATGGTTTTTTATCGCGGACATGGTGACGCTCACACAGCACGGGTCACCTGTCTGTACAGTGGGCAGCCCTCGGTGGGCGGATGTGCCGAGGACGCTGGGATGAGCATAAATAGAAAAGATAGAGGAGAGAAGGGGGATGAACCGGTTTGGGGGATGGTGGGGGAGGGGGGCGGCTTCCTGTCCGGCAGCCGTGCAAGCAGCAGCAGCAGCAGCAGCAGCAGCAGCAGCAGCAGCCGCAGCCACACGGAACAAGAGAGAGAAAGCCGAGCCTCCCAAAGTCCTGCGCAGTGTCCCTCACACTCGCAGAGGCGGAGGAATTAGCCCGGCCTGTAGGCGGGGGTGTGCTCAAGCTAAACTTGAATCATAAGTGGTTAAACTTCCACTCAGTGGTCACACTTTTTTTTTTTCTTGCCTTGCCCCCCGCCTACCCCTCCACCTGCCCCCCCCCCCCCCCCCAAACCCCTTTTTTTGTCCCCACGGTCTTGGTCAGTGCACACCAAACTTTGTTTGAGGCTTAGAGCGTCGGCTCTGGCTGGCTATCGGGGTGGCCGATCACATCAGAGTGTGTGTGTGTGTGTGTGTGTGTGTGTGTGTGTGTGTGCGTGTGGGTCTGCGGGTGTGTGGGCTTCTCGCTCAAAGTCTTAAAATGTGAAACAGGGGAGTGCGTCGGTGTGCCCTGTCCCTAAAGGTTAGCGCTTTCTCACAGCGGTCGAAGGTAAGCTCCTCTCGCCTCCGTTTTCCTCGGCACACCGATGCACACGACGAAAAAAAGTTGTTGTTGTTTGTTTTTTGTTTTTTCAAAGCGTCGATGTAAAGTTCAGCGTTTTCCTTCAGTTTGTTCCTTGTGTGAATGATCAGCGCCGACCCCCTCAACACCCCGCTGGGGGCCTGCCGTTTATATCCTGCAGCCGCAGCCATTGTGAAAGTGAGGCTGTCCTGTCTTAACGCACATGCCAATACATGGTAGGAACACGGAGAAATATGGATTTAGTTGGCTTCTCTATGTGTTTCACAGCGGCGGATTACAAAATGAGATTACAATGGCTACGATGGCCGCTGTAGGACTAGGTGTGGGGCTGTTGTGTCGCTGGTGTGTGTGTGTGTGTGTGTGTCTTTGTGTGTGTGTGGGCGGGCGTGCGGGCACTGCAGAAGGGAGGCATGGATAGGATCAGCTCTTATCTTGGCTGCCCAGTGCCACGCGAGGTGTAACGCCACACCCACGCTACCACACAGTGTGTTTGAACAGGCAACGCACACACACGCGTGCGCACAGACGCAATGAATTCACCGTGCCACAGTTTGTGTTCCGTTATCCATTTTTAACAGAGATCTATGCAAAGTGCACGAGACGAGCGCGGAGGCCTACTATGAGCAAAACGGTGTGACAGAGCTGAAACCCCGACGCACCATTTAAATACGGTGAACGTCAGCCGCTGCTTGTGCCTCATATTACTGTAAAGCTTCTTTTTATTTGAGAAATGAAAATGCAAAAAAAAAAAAAAAAATGTCTCTGTATCTGTGTGTCACTGCGTCCCAAATATTCAACCCAATTGTACTCATCAACATCGACTGAAACGATCAAATAAGTGTGTTGGAATGGTGCCGGGCTTGTGGTTATTTTTTTATTTTTTATTTTTTCAAACTTCACTCTCATTCATGCTAAAAGCTATTTTACTAAGAATATCCAACACCCGCTCCGCTTTCTATCTTCATGGTGTTTTTGCTCCCCTTACTCACTGCGTCTGGATCTAGCGTCGACTTAATTTCATCGGTTGACGACTGTTGCTCTGAAATGATCTACTTGAAAAAAAAAACAGCAGTGTCGCAGTTGTCGAAAACGAGGTCCGACCGTGTTCGAGCGCAGCGCTTGATTCTTTAAAAATGTTTTAACGGCCGGAGAAATGTGTGCGGAGGCACGGCTGAGCTCAGCGTCAAGACGAGGAGTGAGATGAGAGCAGCTAAGCTAAACAGGATGAGACAGGCCTTGAAAAGGATCGGCCACGGTTCTGCTGTTGGCCAGAGCCGCCACGTCTCCGGGCTAAGATCTCAGGATGGTTCTACCACGGCGGCACTCTGTCAGTGTCAAATCTGACTAGGCAACAGGGAACGTCACGGCTCTGGAAGAAAGAAAGATAGAAAAAGAAACGCGTTCCCTACTCCCACTTTTCTGGCCCTGATTCTGATTTTCAGTCGTATGGAAGACACTTTATTTAAAGCTCCAATTTAATAGGAACTGACCTGAACTGAACTGAAGTTTTTTTCAGTTGGTGCGAAACTGAATCAGCACGTTGAAATATAAAAATTGTAATGTGACTATACAGGTGCTGCTGCTGCCGCCGCCGCCGATCAACAAATATGTTTTTTCTTTGCGCCGACGCAAGTTTATTTTTACACGGCGTCTCTCTGCATCTGCAAAGAGCAAGCCATCCTGTCTGAAAGTCCTCGTTGTAAAAAATAATCTATGAAAATTTTCTCTATTTTTTTTTTTCGTGGAAACTTTGACTGAAAAAACACCCACAGACATCTGCGGTTGCGGCTGCAGGTGCTCATTTGTATTAGTGTGGCTGTTTTATTCTGAACGAGGCGTAGCATTTAAATACAATCCCGTAAATTGAACTCGCGCGCACGCAGCCGGCTCACTGTGTTGGAGGCCAAGGTCCTTCTGTTGATTTGATTTTTTTTTTTTTCCTTTTCCTTTTCATACGTATGTTTTGGCCCCAACTGAAACTCTTAATAACGACGGCTGACGTGGGGTCACCCTCTAATTTTTTTAGTAGTGAAAATGAGAGAGCATTTAAGAATGAAAGTGAAGGTGTTATGTTTGTTGGAGTGTGAAGGTGTGCGCTAATGACTAAAGTCTGTTTGTGTGTGTGTGTGTGTGTGTGTGTGTGTGTGTGTGTGTGTGTGTGCCTCAGTCGTTGTCGGCCTCACCACGCCTGAGGTGAGCCCAATAACCGTGCCCTGCCCCACTGGAGCAAAGTTTCACCGTCTTTAGTTCTGAATGGAGAAAGAATGTGATGGTAAATGAAATAGTTTTCAACATGGTGTCGTTTCCACGTCACCCCATTGAGCTGCGGCCCTTTGATTTTTTTTTTTATTGGATGGATTTTTATTTTCATTATCAGGGCTTTGTAAAAGGTGAAGGTGCCGGATTAAAATTGACTTCATTTTTTAATTTTATTATTATTTCTTCTGTTTGCCAAAACGAGCAACCTCGTGTGTTTTTTTGGTAGCTGTAGCCTGAAGGAAAGGGTAATAAACTGGAGACCCAGTGTCCCAGTAGTTTAGTCAGTGTGTGTGTGTGTGCGTGTGAAGGAGGAGCGGAGAGGTGAGGGGTGGGAGTCTCAGCCTTCTTCTTTAACCTTTATTTAACCAGGATATCCCACTGAGAGCTGGAATCTCTCCTCTACAGAGACCCGCAGCAGACATTGTGCCCTGCAGCTACAAGGATAAGACTCCTGCACAGAAAACACACGTGCCGCCGCACTCTCATGTATGATTAAATTAAACTTCAGCGCGATGAAACCTTAATCCTGCGTTGTGTGTTTTCGGCCGACGACGCCATTTGAAAATGTCTTGCGGTCCTGTGCCGCAGAGTTGGGTTCCAGCCACTTACTTTGTCCTCTTTTATTCTTCTTTTTTCCCTGCCGCCTCCCACCCCGTGAGTATTTCCAACACCGGTTTTGTATTTTCGAAGAAGAGCGGCGACGGTCAGGAGGGAAGGGACGGAGGTGACGGCGGTGGAAGCCAGGGAGGGAAAAAAATGTCAATTACAATTACCAATAATAATCATTATAATTAAGCAATCACTTAATGGGAAATCAAATTATTGTGGGGGTTGACAGTGGGACAGTGGCAGCTCCCGTGGGACTGTATTAATTTCTCTTCTTTGATTTGGCCGGAGAACTTTCCCCTTATTGTCTTTCTTCTTTCCTTTTTGCCTGGGAGGGGTCGTCGAGAGGGCTTTATTAACTGGTAGCCTAGGGTGGTGGTGGGGCAGGGGGCGGGGGAGGGTTTGGAGCAATATGTATTAATATTAAAACGTTTTTTGGAGGGGAGGGAAGGGGGAGGGGCGGTGGGTTGAGGAGCAAAGGCAGTCATGGATCCACAAAATTACCCCATCTTCCCCCTTTCGCCTCATCTGGCTCTGTGGCTGCCATCAGCACTGGGGGTGCGGGGGGGCGAGGCTGTTTTTAAAGTTTATTTGTAACAGCCGACTCTGGGAGAACCCCCGCACCCTCCAAACACGCAGATAGCACATGAACAGTGCGCCTATTTGCTCCAGTATGCAAAAGTTTGCCCTAATAATAGCTGCATAATGTTTTTCTCAAGGTCCCCAAGGATGACGGTGTGTGTGTGTGTGTGTGTGTGTGTGTGTGTGTGTGTGTGTGTGTGTGTGTGTGTGTGTGTGTGTGTGTGTGTGTGTGTGTGTGTGTGTGTGCAAAAGAGACATGGTCTTGGCAGTGAACCACACATACACAAGTGTTCCTGCTTGGCTGTTTCCTCTCCAGAGGCTCCTGGCAGTGTGTGCGTGGCCATTCCGAGACTTTCCTCCCCGCGTCTCTTAATTAAGGCGCTCGTCAGACGGAGACCAGCTGGGCCTGGTCTGGCCTAGCTGGCCCTCGCCATATTTCAGTCAGTCTAGCGTTTCCCCCTCACCCTCATCTCTCCTCTTCTGTCTCTCCGTCTCACAGTCTCACTCTGGATGTGTTTATTTTTTTTTCTTCCCTACCTTCCCTCTCAGCCAAATCCTCTGCCCTTAATTTGCCTCCGTCGTCGTCGTCGTCTCCTGGATTCGCCGAAGCCGGTGCCACTTCCCGCGATGTCTATCGATGCGCTAAATACCACATGTGTTTGCAACATATGTAAGCATAAATGGTTGACCTTCCCATCACACGGGCCTTCAATAAAGCGCTAATTAGGAGTCCCATTAGGATTGGAGAGCTTGCCAGCTAATAGGCCCCCAACATTCCTGGCTTTAGGTAGAAAGACTGGAGCAGCCATCGCGGGAGGCAAATATCAAGTTTTCACGGCTGAAATACTAATTAGGCCGTGCACGAAAGACGAGACAATCGCGTATGACAAAGCAAGACATTTCAAAGCAGGTCTCTTGTTAGTTCACTCTAGCCACGAGTCTAATAATAGTGTCAAACTGCATCTTACAAACTAATTCAGAATGTTAAAATGTCTGAATCCCCCAATATGAAACCTCCACTGTAAAGGTTAACTAGATTAAGTGACAGGCACCAAGTTAAAAAAAACAAAAAAAAAACAACCAAAAAACTACAACAACAATGTCCATCCCTGTTTTCTGATGTCCCTCTTGATCTCACATCCATCCTGTATGTGCTGTGATGGTGAAATCATGTAATCCAGAGCAGATCCACAGTCTGGGCTTCTGTAGATACCTGCTGGTGCAATACGACCCACGCCCTGCAGGTGGATCTGCTCTTTATGTCAAGAAAAATGTTTATTTTAGTGTCTTCATCTAACTTAAAAACAAGCATTTTTAATGCATGCAAGTAATCCCATTAAATGTCACACATTGTGCCTTCGAGATGTGAAGACATTTTCTTCTTTTTTTTTTTTTAGAATAATTTCCGTTTCTAACAGAATCTGTTCACGACCCTTGGAGCGAAAAGCTTTTTTTTATTTTTTTTAAATGCAACAACACTCGAAAACCTGTTCATTGCGAATTTTTGTGAAGTCTGCATTCTAGCGCTCCTCTTTCCCTTCACTCACCCCCCTGCCGCCGCCTGCTCCGCCCTTCCTTCCCCTCCTCCTCTCCCTCCATCCCTCCCTCCCTCCCTCCTCCCGTCCCATCTATTTACCTCTCCGCTCCCATTTCCCAACCATCCTTCCGCACAACGAGACCGGGCCTTGGTTACGTGGCTGTTGCTATGCTGGGCTCGCAGGGTCGTGATCCGCGCTCAAGGCTTCCCTGCGCTAATCCAGCGAGTGTCTGCGATCTGTTTAAAGGGGAGGGTGTAGGGGGAGTGGGGGGTCGCGCAGGTGACACTGTGTCCACAAACGCTGCATGTGTAAAACCTCCACAGCCCTTTTTTTTTTTTTTTTCGCGCTAATTGATAATTATCATTGGGGAAAGGTTTCCTTTTGTCGGAGGAAGCGGCCCAGTGTCGTGCGGGATGGCTGGCTGCGCAGCTGGTCCACCTGCTTCGCGACACGATGTTTGCGCGCAGTGTGGATGTCCTCCTGCCTCTTCACGCCGGCGCATTAGCACACCTAGGCTGCTCCTTTATCCAGGGGATTATGGTTAAATGGAATGCTGCGATTCTGGCAGCCAGCGAGTGGCTGATAAAGCCGGAGTCTGCATGAGGAAAGAAAATTAATTATTGGGGATAAAATCAGAGTGGAGGAGATAGTTGCCAATTCGTCGGGGAGTTCAGTCATTGATATTTTCCGTGCAGGCTTCTAGACAACATGCAGAGTTCATCACGCCCTCAATAATAGTGTGTGTGTGTGTGTGTGTGTGTGTGCGTGTGTGTGTGTGCGTGTGTGTGTGTGTGTGCGAGTGTGTGTGTGTGTGCGTGCGTGTGTTCAAGTGCTTTGCAAACTTTCGTTGGCTTCGGTAAGGCAGGTGCTTGGGTTTACAGACAGATTTTCCTTTTTCTTACTCCTGTCGATCAGTGAGAAGACCCGAACCACCTTCTTCACCTCTTACTCCGTGTAGCCTGGTGAGCAGCAATTATTAAACTTAATTTTATCATGATTCATAATTTGGCATCAAATAGAACATTACATTTGATAATTCAAACTTGCTCTGAGTCAAATGAGATTTTAAAAAAATGCGGAATAATAAACTTTAACTTTTTTTTTGAGTTGTAATGAAATTAAAACTCTTACTTAATTCAAGAATGATTTTTAAAAAATTTTTTTTAAACAAACTGTGATGTTCTTAATTCTACAAAGAATGCAGATGGGTCGAGACCAGTTCAGGTCGGCTAGTTTTTCATTTCCCTTTTTAAAGAACTTGACCTTTGACAGGTCTGTTTTAAAATAGCGCCTACTTTACAAGAAAATAAATGTTCTCAGTACGTTCTTGATTTAAAATATCATTTGAAAGGTTAGGGAGAGGTTAGGGTATAGGCGCTTTGCATCTAACAACTAACAACTAATTTTCCTATAAATCTGTATATAAAATGGATTATTTGTCCATTAGAGGGCCTTTAGAGGGTAAAACACCTGCACAAACTCAGTGATTAAAGAGACCAGCATACAAATTATAATAACTAAAATGATAATAATGTTAAACTCTCCAACAGTCTTTCTGTTTTTTCGAGTGGTGGCTGGACTGTTTTTAGAATCACCTGTGAACACACACCATCTCTGACCTTACAGGACTTTCTGCATCTAGACAGATTTGTGCACGTGTGTTCAGGTAAGCACATTTTTTCCCCTTCTCCTCTGAGTGCACACTGGTCAATAGTAATTGGGTTGAGTGTCTCAGGCCTGGTTCTCTCCTTCGTACTGGGCGGCTTTTGTAGGGTGACACGGGGCCGGGAGAGGCAGAGAGAAAAGGGGGACAGGGAGAGGAAGAAAGGGAAGAGAGAAAGTGAGGGGGGCAGAGAAAATGGGAAGGATGTTTGCAAGTCGATGAGCATGGCTGACTCCTCGACTAAATCTCCGGATATTTATTCAGCATTACTCACTAATCTAAAAAAAAAAAAAGTGTTCCACCCTCTCTGTTTCTTTTCTATTCATTCATACTCCACCTTCATGGAATATGCTTGTGTGCGCATGTGTCAGAACTTGTATTTTCAATGTATAATAATGGTAACGAGAGCGAGGCGGAAATGTTAAAGGTGCATTTGAAGGCCTCTCAGGTCTTCCCTCTTCATCCGTCATGCCTACAAATGCAAAACACACTAGCCGAGTATCTGTTCACCCTCCTCTCTGGGCGTGCTTCCTCTTTTATGACTTCCATAAAGGCGTTGTGTGTCGAGCAAGGGCGGCGAGCTCCGGCTGTATTAGCAGAGAGGCATTAGGCATAAACTCTAAGGTATATTAAAGCAACGGCCCTGTTGTTCATATAAACACGCCAATTCAATTTAACCTGCCCCACGGGGAATGGGATTTCAGCAGCGGGGGGGAGAGAGGGAGGAGTGCGAGGTCTGAGGTAAAACAAGAGGAGGAGGTGGGATGAAAGGGTTGGAGAAGCACACGAGCAGCAAGGGGGAATAAAGAAGAGGGAGCAAGGAGGAGCAGACAGGAAGGTTTTGGAGGTGGGGTGTGTGTGTCGGGGGAAGAAGGGGGGGTTGTGGCAAAAGGGAGTGGCATCGTGGACGGTTGCAGGAATTCATCGTCGCTGTGGCATCACTGCTAACGCGTTTTTTATTTTGCCGTTTACGAGTGCTGGGAGGACATTTCTAACATTTTAACAGATAGCCAACACACATAAAGTGGTCATCAAATTGAACAAAAGGATGCACAGTGTTCTATGTCTTGGCTAGTATTTAGTTGGATAGTCTGTAGTATCGGGTGGAGTGATCTATAATAAATATCTATCACTTGAATAAAAACAAGAGGAGCTTTACTGTGGCCCTGCCATGCATCAGTGATCCCCATTCGAAAACACTCCTTCAGTGTATTGTGGGGTCCAAGTCTGACTCACTTCTAGCTGCTCAGTGGGTCTGTCTAACCCGGGGCACCTGGATGGAAGGTCGTCTAATTCCTTTGAATTTATCTGATGTAATCTGACGGAAAGTGATTCTACAAACTTTCTGTCTGTCACATTCAGGCAGACCGTCAAATCTGTAGCTCTCCGACACCAGTAGGGGTGGATTATTATGACAAAAATCATAATAACAGTTATTTTAGATCATTGAAATCCTGACATTTAACATGATTAGTCACCCACTCGAAGACATGCATCTGTTTGATCTTTAATGCTTTATGACAGTGAACTAATATATATATAATGAATTCAATTAATTGGTTTAGGTAACTTATTTAACAAGCATTACATTTATAATAATGTGAGTTTTTAATTAGTTAGGTTCTTCCTCGCAATAGAAGCACAAAACAAAACAAAACAAAAAAGGATCAGCAGGTCAATCTTTCCTCTGCTCCCCTGAGATAATCCTCAGTAATCACTGTATTTTTACAGAGAGACTTATTTCTAATAGAAATTGAAAACTGATGAATTGCTAAGCGTTAAATCGCTTACCTGTCAATAAGCGCCACTGTCCAAGAAAAGCTGGAATAGTCACCGCCTGCCTCGTGTCCGCCACCTTTTTATCCACAAAGGAAGCTGACAGCTAATGAATTGCAGTGACATTTTAAAACCACTTAAAAAAAATGCTCTCTGGAAATGAGCGAGTTGAATTGCGAGAGATTCAGCTCCAGTGCAGGGTTCATGTTTGCCTCACAAATGCACGCTGTTGCATCTTTCCAGCACCGTCAAGGTTAAGCGTCTCCAACAGGGGACATGGCAGACACGTTACTGTTATCAGCAAAATGGAGATAAAGATTTGATTTGATTTGATTTGATTGGCAGGTAAAATGATGTAATAACTTCACCAACTGTTTCAACGCTTTTCATATACTGGTCAAGTTTGTTTTTTTTCCCAGCGTCCGACCAACAGCTGAAGGGTAAACCAGCCAGCGGCCACAGTGCGGGGATAAGCGTGGGCACACTCCAAGCTCACACCCGGGCGGCCAGAGGAGCTGCTGTCTGTTCAGCGTTGCGTGCCGGGACACAGCATTATGTGGGAATCCCAGCTTTTCTATTATTCAATCCAAATTCAAATGGGCTTGTCAGGAACGCCGCCGCTTTTTATTACCTGTCAGAGAAACCAAGGGATGGACCAAGCGGAGGAAGGAGGAGGAGGAGGGCGAGGGGTAGGGGGGTGGTGGTGGTGGTTGGGGGGGGGGGGGGGTTAAACGACAGTAAATTCGACCCCCGCCCCCCCTTCTGCCGTCACTGGCCATGCTGCATTTTGGAGAGACACGTTTTCGGCTTGACAGCGTGTTGTTGTTGTTGTTGTTGTTTGGCTCTGTGTGAAGTTTACCTTAAACCGGGGTTGATCTGTCAATCACACACGCACACACACACACACACACACACACACACACGTACATGTGGGAAGACCCTAATTATTTTGTACGTCTCAGGCTGCAATCTCCAGCCGGTAGGGGGTTCCGCTGTGGCGACGCTTAAATCTGAATTCTGGGTCGGGGAGGGGAGGGGGGAGACGACGACCCAACGTTCATTTGGGTGGTGGATGGATCAATACGCAGCGAATCACGGCAGGTCAACGAAGAGTCGATGGAAGAGAGGAGGGACGCAGGGGCGTCTCGACGATGAGCTTTGCGCGTGGAAAAGTAAAATATGGCGGTTTTCGCACACGCACACAGAACCCCCCCCCCCACCCTCTAACCCCACCTCCACCCAACCTCCACCCCCATCAGCCTCCTCCCATCTCGTCCCCTTCAGCCAGGCATAACCTCTGCCATCTGTCCAGCCCCCCCACCTCCTCTCTTCCTCCTTCTTTATCCAGCCGCCTCCTTCTCTGCTTACCCTCCCCAAAACACACACACACACACACACACACACACACACACACACACACACACACACACGCACACACACACACACACGCACATTCATTTATAGGGCCCTTTCTCCCCACCGTCACTGATGGCATCTGAAAGGTTCTGTGTTTTTTCCTTTTTGTACCCCCAGACCTGCATTGTGGTCATATTGGGAGCTTTTGAATCAAAGGTGCCTCTAAGCATGAGATCTCTCGCGTAATGTCACTTTTACATTTATTTCTACTTATCCGTCTGTCCCACCATCTTTAGGTTCAGATATTTCAAAGTTGTCATTTCTACCTTGCACATATTTTTGAACCTTTGGAATGTTTCGGGAGTGGAGCTGCTAATGTCACACTTCAATTGGGAAGACGCTGTCTTGTGTCACTGTCTTATTTTTGGCGCATTAGTGTTGCCTCCAAGTCCTCGACTTTGGCTCCTTTATCACTTCCTCAATTTTGAATTAAATGGCCTATTTTAATAAATTATATCGAACCTCTACTTTCTGCTAAAGCTACCTGCATTGTCTGTGGTCGTGACATTCATTGAAGCTTCTTTTTGGAAGAAGGTTTATATTGAAGAAGAAAAAGTGATTGAAAAATGACAGTTTGAAGTGGCTACAACGCTGCTATACAATCTCTTAATTAACTTAGATAAAATGAGTATGCAAATTTATGAGTACATTTTAGTAAGTTTATTAGTAAATTGGTCTACAGCCCAAGGCAATGCAATAAAAACATGTTTTCTGGACTTATCTATCGCCAATTTCCAACTTGGCCAGATGAAAAGAACAGCTGTGTTTGAATGTCGGGAGCAAAGCTCCACATTAGGAGCCGCTCGTCTAATCCTCCATTGTTCTTTGTCTGTCCCCCTGTCCCACAGAGAGGCTGCTCTAATTAAAGAGCAATAATTGTATTGTTTTATAAAGCCCACAGAGACAGAGATTCTGCTCTTCAATAATTCACTCTGTCTCCCAGTGTAGCCTGCTGGTGGAGGGCTATCTCACTGGGTGAGGTGAATAACTTGCTGCGACCGACTGTTCTGCCCGCACGTCTACGTGTGTGTGTGTGTGTGTGTGTGTGTGTGTGTGTGTGTGTGTGTGTGTGTGTGTGTGTGTGTGTGTGTGTGTGTGTGTGTGTGTGGCATACAGTAAGCCAAAGGAAATGGTCAAATATAAATTAAAACTTTAAAGTACCATTAATTACCCCAAAGGCCACGGATTGGAAGGACCTGTGTGTGTGTGTGTGTGTGTGTGTGTGTGTGTGTGTTCCCACCCATTTGTGTGTCTGAATGCTGTTGTTTGCTCAGGCTTCCTCCTTTTACTTTTCAATTTTCCCTTTCTCTTCTCAGTGTGCTGTGTGTGTGTGTGTGTGTGCACGCACAAATATTTGTTGGTGTGTGTGAGGAGAGAGAGAGAGAGAGAGAGTGAGAAGGGAGAGAGACCCCTTATTAGTTGCCCCTCCCTCACCTATACCCCCCCCCATCTCCCCCCCCCCCCCCCCCCCCCACACACACACACACACACACCCACACACACACACACACAAAGAGGCATGTAGGCATGCTGAAGCGCCAGCAGATAAAAAGGCATTATGGTAAATTCCACTTAATGACAAATTTTTAATTTGGGGAACAGGGCCTGGTGAATGGAGCTTAATTACCGGGGCCAAAGATCCCTTGAAAAAATAACCCCCTCGACGTGCCCACCCTGCCCGATAATGGAGCACTCTGCAAAAGGCCTCAGATTAACCAATGCCGTTTATCTCCCCCCTCTCCCCCTCCCTCCTTGCCTTCCCCCTTTTCTCTTGCTGTATAATAACAAAAATAACAATCATGAAAATTCTATCTGCCTCGCAGCCCCCACCGCCCCACTCCCCTTTCCCGCTTCTCCGCCCTCCCACCCACTGCCTGGCTCACTCCCGCAGGAGGAAATTCATCAAAATGAAATTGAGGTTGCAATTCACTGGTTTTATTAAAATATATTTGCCCCTTACAGACACCGCATGTCGGTTTGTGCATTTCACCGTAGAAGACAATGGGGACTCCCCGAATAATTTGGTCAGTTTTATCAGCAATGCCCCCCCCCCCTTTGCATACGCCAGCAGGGCCTCGGTCATAAAAAAGAAAAAGAAAGAAAAAAACACTTGTTGATTTTGCTCCACCATCATCACACTGTTCAAACCCATGGGTGGTTGTGCTTATTAATAATGTTGAAAACATTTGCCCTGATCCAACAATTTAATCTGCTTTTTTTGCCATGAGCTTCAATACACTTGCCATGAGTTTAAAAACTTTTCTCGGGGAGAAGGCAAAATCCACATTTGCTGAAGCTATAAAAATTTTAAAAACAGAATGTCAAAAATGTTACCAAAAAATTGTTGTAATGGTTTTCTTAACACAAGTTTGACTCTTTGCAAGTACTTGCTTATTTCCTTTTGTTCATAGTATAGTAAAACTTAATATAATTTCTAATCGTAATGGTAATTATAAAATTCTAGATGCACGTCATTGGTAAAAAAAAAAAAAAAAAAAAAGTTTTAAAGATTTCAAATTTTCCTCAATTTTTTTCATTTGTCATTTAATTTAAAATAACCAATTTGTTATGCAGGGACAGATAAAACTAATTTTTGGGGGTTTGCTAGGGTGGGGGTTCCATTATTTTATTGCTATGGCCACATTGACAATACCATAATTTTATTAAATGTTTTTATTATTATGTTAAAATGACAAATCATTGATTTTCCATTTGTCTCTGGCAGACAGTTTTGCTGATTGAAGTCCTTATTTCTCTCAGCTACCAGCGTAGTGTCGAATATGAATATACATGTATTATTGAGAAACAAAACCTCACCCCAATAACACAACAGTGTTAATGTGTATATATGTATATATATATGTATATATATATATATATATATATATATATATATATATATATATATATATATATATATATATACATATTAAGGTATTTAAGGCTGAAACTATCTGAGCATGAATAAGTCAAATTAAATGTGAGTCCAGCGGAACCAGTCCTGAGTCATGAGGACTTTGTGATGAATAAGAGCCAATGATTATCAACACTGAGATAAATTTTTGGTCTAAATTGAAAATCTCAATCAAATAGACAGCTAACGGATATTAAAATGATACAATGACTACCTGTCAAAGATGCAGACATGCATGGGCTCAGCCCCGGATAACTTGAACAGACACACACACACACACACACACACACACACACACACACACACACACACACACACACACACACACATACACAATCTCGTTTTTCGTTTTTTTTTTTTTTTTTTTTGGCCTACCCTGGTCCCTGTTGTTGTGTACCCTGATTGGACCATGTGGTTGCCATGCGGTTGCCAGGCCGCGCCCCTGCTGTGTGGTAATTGGTGTCAGTGGTGCTGCCGCGTGGCAGCGATGCTTTGACTGACAGGTTTGGCCACCTGCCCTGCCCTGCCTGCCAACATGCAGTGGAGGGCTGTGCGTAGGAAGAGAGGGGGTTGGCACACGGCTGGCAGGGGGTGAAGGCTTGGCTTGTCACATGGGGTAGGGGGCCTGCAATGAAATATGTGATGGCCAAACACGAGGCAGATTCAACAAGACCGGGGTGATGGCATGCTTGTGTTTGGGCTTTCAGCCGGAGGCGGAGGGTCTGATCAAACCCCTTGATCACAAACACTCCTCCTTTTGTATTTACTCTTCAGTAAATATGAGACTGTTCATTCAGTGGGTATGATTCTGGTTCTGTGGTTTCCAGTTGGAAAAAAGCTTTTAAGCAAAACCATCTAGCTCACCCACAGAATGTTTTAATTTGATTTAACGTGCATCATCTCATATTGCCAATCACATTGTGGTGCAAGAACAGCCCAATAGAAACAGTTCAGTCAAGATGCAAGACTAGTCGTGCAGTAATGCAGTAATTTAAATTGTTGCAATAAGCAGAGGTCACCAAGTCATTAAAAGGTCCCTGTAGAAAGGTCTCAAACGCGATGAGATGCTCAAGACTTGGACATTGTGGGACTGGCTCTGCGGACACACTTTTGCAGTATTTCATGGAGTCCTGGGACAATGGAGTCAGATGTTGCACGAAGCCGAGGAGCTCAAATGTCCTGGAGTGATGAGTGACAGGAAGATGTGTTGGGGTTTGCTGTGGCATCTTTGGTAATGCACACATACTGTTGTGACTGTTGTGTTGAAAGATGGAGATAAAAAGCTGAGCCTCAACGTGAAGTTTTCTTCACTAACTTCATTTACCTTTCTATGTTCTGACCCTTACCTGCTGTTGTGAGTTATGGGAGGTGACTGAATGGACTAAGGGCAGTCTAAAGAGTGACAGAACTTAGCCTTGGTCACAAGGCGAAGAGCCAGCGGTAGGCGGAAGTAGAGGACTTACAGTCACATTCGTTTGGACAAACCCTCCAAGGTAGGCCTATGACCTGTTGGAGGAATCCCATATCCCAGCTGGCCTGAGAGCACCTTGGGGTGCTTAAGGAACAGTTGGAGAGCATTGATTGTGAAAGGAAGTCCTGAAAAACCCCTGGCAAACCTGCTGTTTCAATGTAGCAGTGGGAGAAAATGGACTGATAAAACCAGAGGGCTAAATATCCTGTTTTCTGGACACGGGTAGGCATTTTGGGGTCGTACATTACTGTGCAGCATGCATGATTAAAAAATTAAGAATATAAAAATACATATAATATTAGATCTTTAACATATGAGGCCCCCTCCTTTGCTCCCTGCATGTTTAACACAGAGATCAGCGGCAATGGGCAAGGAAAGAGCATGAAATGGAGCCAAATGAATTCTGCAGTTTAAATCTATAATAGGCCTGAACTGCTATTGATCTATTCCCCGCATGGCAATGAACACTCTCACTCACACACTCACACACTCACACACACACACACACACACACACACACACACACACACACACACACACACACACGCACACACAGTCTACTTTCGCCTTCTGCATGTCATTTTATCTCAACTCTTCCATCTAAATATTCCCCCATACACCTTGTATTCCTGCACCCAGTTGTTGCTGTTGCTGTCCAATGGACTCAAGGTTTTACTTTTGTTGCCCCCCTGCTTCTTCCTTCTTTTTACTGTTCCATCTGTTTCCATCCGATCATATCCTTCTTTTGCAAATGTGTTTTATATTCTCGCAACCTGTGTCAGGCCACCGGTGCTCAGTGAGAGAAGTCAAACAGGTTTGTTAGTCTGTCTGATGCGTCTTCTATGAATTGGTCAACCTTTCGGAGTGTTTCACCCCGCGGAGGGAAAGGGTAATGTCACAAAGGAAGCACTTTACTCATGCACGCACCCCGCACACTCCTCCCACCCACCCACCCACCCCTGCCTTTGTAATGTTTAGCGTTGCTAATCTGGTGCTGTTGCTTTAGTATCAAACATAACCTCTGTTTGGGGGCAAAGCCCCCTCTTCCACTCCCATTGTGCCTGTGTGTGTGCGTGCTTTAGTGGCTGCCGTGTTAATAGGCCAAAGGCAGCAGTGTAGTACAATGGGGCGGGCAGGCTCTGGATGCCTGTTTAAGCGGCAAGACAGGGAAAGACGGATTGTGGGTAAGGCAGTCGGGGCCCGAGGCTTTGAATGCAGCAGCAAAAGTGCAGAACAACGTGTAGACACGTTTGCGCCCCCAGACAAGCAAGCGTGAGAGGAAACGGATTCACAGTGTCAGTGAAGGTTGCTTGTCAGCAGAGACTACCTGGGCGTTAGCCCTTTAGGAGGAGTCGCTCCTCCTCCTCATACCTTCTGTGTCCGTGTGTGTACGAGTGCATATGTGAGCTCATTGCCGCCCCAGGGAGAGCCGAGCGTTCACGGTTCATTAGCCACAAGTATACTTCTGTTGTGTACCTGCTGGTGGAGGGGACAGATTCGGAGGTGTCCAACCCCCCCCCCCCCCCCACAACCCCCCCACAACCCCTCCCGTTGCATTTCGCACTGATCTGATGGCTCTGATGAACTGGCGCGCTGCCTTCCTGCTCATCTTCCAGTAATCAGAGGGCCGCTGAGACTGACAGGTAGCATCTGTCGCCTCCTCTCCCCTGATCCTCTCCTCCCTCCGTTTCTCCGTCGCCCCCTCTTCCACACCATTGTGTCAGATTTCCCCCCTGTCGATGCAGCGATGTGTGATGTATAAAGGGGTTTTCCTGGAAAATTAACAATCACTGGGACCTGCAGAACTTGGAAAATGCCCGCTACGTGTGGTACAAAACTTGAAGAAATGCACCAGGACGCCAATTCCTGGTTTTCTGTGCATATTTTTTTCTCCGTTATTATTATTTTTTTTAATTTAGTTTTTTTGCTGTTCTGCCAGTAGACAGGCTTAAATTGAACGATCGTGGCCAACATGGCGAAGGTCTCTCCTGAAGGTCTCTCCTGAGTCCAGTCAGCTGCTGGGTGAAGCCGCTGCCATCTGCTTATTCAGCTCCAGACTCCTTTGGATCGGTTGGGCCATGATGAAGCAAACAGCACCAACGCTTTGGTCTTGAACGGGGCCTCAAAGTCAATTAGCATATTTTCAGCCGGTGTACAGACAACATTCCCCCCCGACACCACCCCCAGCGCCACCACTAACTCTCTCTTCCTTTTCTCCCTCCCATGTGTTTGATTCTTCGGCCGTGACAAAGAGCTGCACTCTTTATCTGTGTATGTGTGTTGGTGAGATGGGGGGCCCTTAGATTAAGGGAAAGCTTCCTGCTCTTTATTTGGGGAGTCCCTCCGGGAGACGCTTTGGGAATGACTTTCGTTGAGTCACTAAGGCCGACTCACAAACCCTCTCACACACACACACACACACACACACATACACACACACAGAAAAACCGACAGACACCAATATGCATGCCTTCCACACCTGCCTTTTTCTTTTTACACTGTCCCGCTGGCTGTATGCTTGCTGTTGTGTAACACAGACCACATATATATTGCACATATATGCAAGCAATGCACAGGCTGCATCTCAGGCATGCATGCTGACATTACAGATAAGAAAAATTTGAGCTCTTTCAAAATTTGCAATTTAAATCTCATACTCAAGGCCTTTAAAAACAAACATAATTTACCTCATGATTTAAAAATTGAGTGTTGCTGAAGTCAATCTGTTTTGCACTCCCTTTTGTTGCATAATTTCAAGTTATTATGTGTTGGATAATGTGCTTGTCTTAAACTCTTGGAATGTTTTTTCATATTAAGGGAATTTCTCCAGAAACAAACAAAATATACATTCCTTTATCAACTGCTTAGATGTTTTGAACTATGTAAGACAAATCTTTTAGCTTTTCAGAAAATGCGTATTTATTATTTCCCCTAAAACACAAAAATGTTACAGCGCAAGATTTTTTTTTTTCTGCAGGAATCTGCTGGCATGATAATTATGTTGGGCGCTTGTAAGGATGCATGTTGGTGTTTTATGTGTCTGAAGGTGAAGGTCATGACAGGAGGAAGCTCCAAACGGCAGCCATTTTAATTTGTTTGACAGCAAAGGGAGGTGATAACCCTCCCTCTGCACACACCGAGGAAAGAGAGGGCAGAAAGAGAGGTGGAGAAGGAGAGCGAGGGAGAGGCAAAAAAACCCAAAAGGAACTGAGCAGAATTGTGATAAGGACACCAAATCGAGACAAAGGAGGGAGCCGGGGGGGGGTTGATGGAGAGAAAACTGTAATATTTGATTGTGGCTCAAGGCCGTATGTTTGTCCAAAGGCTAAAGACTGTCAACCAGCTAATCACAGGGACCCGTGTCTGTGTGTGTGTCTGCATGTGTGTGTTTCATAAACCAAGTGAGCTCGTGTGGGTCACTGCCTATGTGTGTATATGTGTGTGTGTGCGTGCGCACACGTGCGTGCACGTAGAGTGTGGCTGGGGGACTATGTTAAGTTTGGATTCTTGATTGTCAGTTACAGTTCTCTGGGCCTGAGGAGAATACAGTGCTCTCCCTCAGGGCGCTGTTAATGCCACTCTCATACAGATGTGTTGAGCTGCCACTGTGTCAGTTTGTGTGTGTGTGTGTGTGTGTGTGTGTGTGTGTGTGTGTGTGTGTGTGTGTGTGTGTGTGTGTCCCCTTACAAGAAAGTTGCTCTCCTCACGGTTCATTGTTACTGTAAGGTTGAATGTCATCTGAAAAGCAATTATTTCAGGCTCATATGAAATCCCATCTTTAGTTGTCTGCTGTGGTGTTTGTGCACAGAAAGAAAAGTTCAAGAAAGAAGAAAAAGTTTTACTTTAAGCTTTTATTCTGATCTGGTTTTGCGCTCCATGATTGACACATTTATACTTAAATTAAAAGACATATGATGTTGCTGTCTATCTGTCTGTCTGTCTGTCTGTCTGTCTGCGTATTAAATTCAGATATTGCTCAGGGAATTAATGTATTAATTTGCAACATTTTGCTCTTTGTCTCAGATGTTGAAGAATTGGCAGAGGGCTCCTGGTTGGTGTCTGACAAAGACAAGGAGGTGAGAACACAACCTAAGAATATTATTCAGATCATTCGGTCATGCAACTGCGCTTCGCTTCCAAGAAGTTGAATTCTCAAACAGATATGACGACTTCTGGTACCCACTGAAGTATAAAGGCTTGATTTAGACGATTTCTTGATTATCTGCTTCTTGTCGTATTCTAAGCACGTGACCGCTTGTTGTTTCAGGCCGGGATCTACAACAAACCCAAGAACGGCAGCGTAGCGGTGCAGCGGCTGTCCAACAGATACTACACCGCCAAGAACGTGCAGTGCAGGAACTGCAACAAGAACGGACATCTCTCCAAGAACTGCCCCGAGCCCAAAGTAAACACGTGCCTCGTGTCTCAACCCTGCCCACGATGTGTAACTGATTCTAAAGGCTCCTCACCGTTATCTATCTGTGCGTGCCCGTTTGTGCAGAAGCTGTCAGCCTGCTTCCTTTGCGGCACCCCGGGCCACCTGGTGAGCCAGTGTCCCAACAGGCACTGCAACAACTGCGGCCTGCCGGGACACCTCTACGGTGCGTGCAGCGAGAGGGCGTACTGGCACAAACAGTGCCACCGCTGCGGCATGACGGGACACTTCTTCGATGTGAGTGAAGCCAAAGCCACGTCAGTTTGTGTTTCCCCACAGCTTGGTCCGTGCACAGGAGCCCTTGAATCATCGGTGGCGCAGTGTTATTTAGTGTTATGTGCAGTTTATGACAGGATTTATATGTATTTTTTATATGTGTTTATATTTGCCACTTTTCACACTCTCTATGAAGTCGCTCACATACGCATACATCAAGGTTTTTGACACCCTGGGATGTTGCCTCTGACATGGGAGCAGTTTCATTGTGGTGCCATGGCTTTTTTTTTCCTTTTTTTTTATTTTTTTTATTAATAAACAGAACTGCACTTTTAAGAGAGACTCCTACAAAAATGGAGAAAGCGAAAGACGTAAACAAACTACTTTTCTTACATCTGCAGAGTTCACTGAGAGGTTAGAGACTCTTGTCATCCATTGGGAAAATTGGAAAGTGACTTTTGCACAAGGTGTGACCCCACCCAGTACTCCAGCACCCCCCGCCCCCACCCTCCACCGCTACCTCTCCTCTTGTGGTCGGGGGTGTCAGGGGTCAGCAAACGCCGCTGTTCACATTAATTCAAACACTTTGGCAATTACAGCTTAGTTGTGTCCCGGCCGTGCTGCGTCTTCCAGCTGAGGCGTCTTAAGTGTGTGTGTGTGTGTGTGTGTGTACGCGTGCGTGCGTGTGTGTGCGTGAACGTGCACGCGTCTCCTGTGTGCCTTTGTGTTAGTGTTTTGCGTGCATCTCGGGGCTGAAGGGTGAATCTAACGACCATCAATGACAATTACCCCACCGCGGCGTTCATTACTCTGCCCATTTGCCCAAACGCTTTAGAATGGAAAAGCCTGTGTGCATGTCATCGCCGGCCTGCATACTCCGACCTCCCCCTCCCACCACCCCGCTGCGTTCCCTCTCTCTCTCTCCCTCTCTGTCTGTCTGCCTGCCTCTCTCTCTCAGCCAGTCATGTACTGTGCTCTGCGTAATGGATGAGTAACCAGGTGAACACCAGAGGGAGAGGGGAGACCGGGACACGCACTAGCCGCCCTTTCTCCTCCTCGCTCATCCCTTTTTTCTTCTAAGGCCTCGCATTTACCCCCCCTCCCCTGTTTTGCATATTATTTTAAACAGCACAAGAAAAGAGTGCAAAGTTGCGTGCTATTGTAATCACCCCTCTCTCTGAACGTGTAACTCCCGGACCCCTCCTCACACTCGCAAATTACACCGTACCGTAGTGTGTGTGTGTGTGTGTGTGTGTGTGTGTGTGTGTGTGTGTGTGTGTGTGTGTGTGTGTGTGTGTGTGTGTGTGTGTGTGTGAGGGAGAGAAACAGAGTCAGGTCTCTGTCCCCTGGGTCTCTCTGTGTCTCTCATTAAAGACAGACGGTTGACGGAGCGCAAGTGTGTCGCTCGCCTCGCCTGTCGCCTTCGACAACAACACACCATCGCGCTGGTCTGGAGGGAGCGAGCAAACAGGAGGGAGACGGCGCGGGGTGTGTTGCTGTCGGTGGCGGCGGCGGCGGCGGCGGTGGGGAGGCGCTGGTTAAAGAAAAGAAAAGCTAGATGAGAGGTGGAAGGAGATCCGGCTACCGAGATTCACATTTACCCATCTCTGCATCTAAATCTTATAGAGCTTAAATAAAGCCAGTCAGAGTGCCCGCTGTTCTTTAAGTGCCATTCAAAAAGTCACTATAGAGAAATAAATTAATGGGGGGAAAAAAATGCTGTCTGTCTTTTTTTTTTTTTTCATTAGAGCGACAGCAGTTTAATCTCATATCTGGTGTAAATCTGCAACAGCCTTCTCATCTCCAGCGAAACAGAGGGAGCAAAGTGAGGCGCACCCTCTTTCACCAGAGAGGCCCGGATCTCTGACTCCATCCCTACCACACACACACACACACACACACACACACACACACACACACACACACACACACACACACACACACTCTCAGTAGGTGTGTAAGTAGATAAATCTTGTTGCCCGCGGCGACTGCGGCATTTTCAATTTCCCAGTGGAAAGTGGCGGCGGTTGGGAGAGGATGTCGGAACGCTTAAGGAACAGCGTGGCGAAGCCCCAGAGATAATGCTTTAGCTACAGCGGGACAACATGACTGACTGCCTTGACTTACCGACTGTTTGAGTGGCTGACTGTGAGGAGACACACGGAGCTGGCCGAGTGGCCGAGGCTGGCAGATCGGAGTGATATGGAATATAGGCTGTCAAAGAGAAATTTAAGAGTCCAGCAGGGGAACAAATAAAACGATTATTAACAGTAATAATCGCTGATGACTTTTCCAAGTGCTCTGTTGGAATCTGCTTTCAATGTGTTTTCATTAAGTCAGCTAATGTCTCTGTATGTGACGGCAATATTGACTTTTGTTCTGTCTCTCCTAGGCTTGTCCGGAGATCTGGAGACAGTACCACATCACAGTAAGTCTTATCTTGCAAATCCACCACAGTCAAAAATAGTTCAGCACTTACGCTGCAAGTACTTCCCAACTTGACTGTACGCTTGTTGGATCAGTGGACTTTCACTTTTTTTTCAGCTTCTCATTCCATGAAAGTTTGTAGAATGTTTTTATCACCCTTTCCGGATAGACATCCCAAAGTGCTCGAGAGCAAAGTGTAATGCACATATAAAGCGCTATAAAGGAAAGAAAGTGACAGATACAAGAACAGAGCACTGACAGGTTAGCTTAGCATCTCAGAGCTGAGTGAACTTAATTTGAGCTAAAAGTCCCTCCGAAGAGATAAATCCATGAATACAAATTGCTTCCTTTACTTTGTCAACAAGAACAGGAAGGGTCTTAATGTAGCTTGAAACATATATAATCTTAATCTTTTTTTTATTTAGCTTAAGTGTTTATGTCTCACAGTCAGCATCCCTTCATTTGAGCCATAGTCTCAGTCTCAGAGGTGTAATATTTGTGTGGTTATCACATCCACAAACAAGGAGCTTGTGTAGCAATTCCTGACACGCCAAGCAATCCAAGCAAAATTCAAAATAGATTAGAAATTTAAAACTGGAATTTTCAAATTGAAGCTGTGAATGCACACACACTGTGTGTCACACTTAACAGCTTAGAGTCACTGTCTCTTTGTCCTATGGTTTACACACACACACACACACACACACACACAAAAGGCGGAGAAATGTGACATGGCCTCAATAGGACCAGATTATTTCTATATTCCCTTACAAAAAAAAAAGGAGATGGAATCATTTTTACCACAAGCACTGTAAGGATGTCACGATAACTTCAAATCAATGACTCAGTTGTGATGTGTATTGACTTCGCCCTGTGGCAGTTGAGTGAACCATGGCCCCCCAAAAAAAGGAACACACCCCACGCATCTGAGAAGATAAAGAAAGTGCCAGGAGTGATGGGAACCTTTTTTTTTTTTTTTAATTTGCATTTTCAACTTTGATGCACATGTCCCAGCTATGTGTGTGTGTGTGTGTGTGTGTGTGTGTGTGTGTGTGTGTGTGTGTGTGTGTGTGTGTGTGTGTCAAAGAGGAAAACTGACAGTCACATGGGCCATATGTCAGTCAGTGATGCATTTTCCTCTTTGTGCGTTTGTGTTTGCATGTGCGTGTGTGCGTGCGTGCGTGCGTGTGTGTGTGTTTATCCAAAATTTGAAAGATAACTAGTTTTCTAGGCTTGTGTGTGTGTGTGTGTGTGTGTGTGTGTGTGTGTGTGTGTGTGTGTGTGCGTGCGCATTTGAGCGCGGGGGTGATATAGACCTCAGCCTAAGAGAAAAGAGCAGCTTGTTTGTCAATTAAAAGACGTGATAAAGCATGAAATGGGCTGCCAACACCACTCGGGATGAGGGGGTGAGCGTGTGTGTGTGTGTGTGTGTGTGTGTGTGTGTGTGTGTGTTTGCATACATCTTGGCGTGCATTTTGTGCCTTGTGTGTTGGGGGAGGTCTGTCACTCTCCTCTATGGAGATTAATTAGCAGGGGCTGTCTAATGAAAAGGCAGCATCGTTAGCACCGGGGTAGCACACGGCGGGAGTGACGGGGGAGGGCGGGGGGGGAGTGGTTGGCGAGGTGGCGGAGGGGGGAGGCGGGGAGGGGTGGGGGAGGCGGAGGAGGGAGGACGGCGAAGTTCCTCTGAGACGCCGCCACAGACGACGGGAGTTAAGTTGAAATGTTGCTCGCATCGCGGGCTGCTTTGGGCGGCGGTGGGGTGGGTGGAGGCGTCGTACTTGAAAGGAAGACTCGGCGGCGAGCAAAAAGAGATGTTCTTTGGTTCTCTTGCAGGGCCGTGAAGCCTTGGTGTGTTTCTGCGTGGTGTGTGTGTTTGAGGCGCCGTGCTTTAACGGGTGGAGGATTGTGACCCAGGTCTAATTGAAGTATTTAAGCTATTTAAGTGCCGGGAACAGAAGGTCGTTACAGATCCAAACCGGCATGGGGGTTAGTGGCCCACGCAGACACTGCTTCTCGGTAACACACGTGCACGCACGCACACGCACACACACACACACAGGCGATGCTCCTTCTGTTTAAGACAGCCTCATTTTATTCATGATGTTGCTTATGACCCTGAACTCCCAAATGTGAGAAGGTGTGTGTGTGTGTGTGTGTGTGTGTGTGTGTGTGTGTGTGTGTGTGTGTGTGTGTGTGTGTGTGTGTGTGTGTGTGTGTGTTTGCTTTGGGAGATGTGACTCTGTCACCTTCCGCTGGGCTCATCCAGGTGTGAAAAGGCATTCTGTCAGACCTCCCTGCTACTGGGTCCATTTATCCTGTGTATGTGTGTGTGCGCGTGTGTGTGCATGTGTGCGTGCGTGCGTGTGCGTGTGCAGAGTTCGTTTATCTTCCATGAGTGTATGTGTTGTCTGCCTGCACCTGGCCCCTGACTAACAAACTCCTCCAAACCACACAGTATAGACCACAAAGCCCTGGGGTATTTACTGTGAGAGTAAGATACTGACACACACGGACACGCAAAAAACACACACCAGGCCTCTACCAGTATATAGAGTTGAGGGGTAGAGCAGTAAATGGAGTTAAAAAGCTGTCCACAACATTTTCCTCTTGGCTGTGTCCTTAAGACTCCGGTATCTCCGACACACACAACACACACAGAGTGAGTTGCTCAGAGTAACAGGTTTATTTGGGCAACTCCTTCACACTCTGACTCACCCACTCACAGATATCCTAGTTTTACTTCTTTCTTCACTCAAGCAAACCCAGCGTGGGTTGCTTCCTCACCAGCAGGCACTCGCATCAACCTCCACTTCTGTGTTTCTGTGCATTTAACAAACTCAGTCAGTTATCAAAAAAGCAAGAAAAATACATTGTCTTTGATGACATCAAACTAACGTCGTCAAACGTTTCACAGAAAGGGGGGGAAAGATAAATGAAATTTCCCGTTGCTTGCTTGGGGTTTTATCAAATATGTACTATATATGCATTTCCCAGAATCCTCTAAGATGTAGAAGAACTGCGGTGTGGTCGTGATCACGGCTTCATTTTTTTATATTGGAGTGTCAACTTCTTGGAAATGCCAAGGTGCAGCAGCAGAAGCAGCTGTAGCTGCCTTTTGACCATAGTGCTCATCACATCAACATAAACCTAAAACATACAACCCACACGCTGATATTTTTTTTAGCAGTTTGCGTTCAAAATAAGCAGTTTGTGTTGTAGAATAAAGAAATTATGAAAACAAGTGCAGTGGCATTTCACTAGCTGTGTCTTGATAGACCTGAAGTCACACCTGACATGCATTGAATTTCTTGATCAGGCGTGTGCTCGCCTTGCTCCTTTTCATTTTGACGCGCAAAGGAACCAAGTGGAGGTTTGAGCGCCCAGGGTGGTAAAAGGGTGTGAAAGGTGAAGGAAGATGAAAGGGTTAACGGTGGAACGGATAGGATGGGAAGGGCAGGAGGAGGCGCTGCAGCTCTGGATGACCTGCTGTCCTCGCGCCGGCTGCCTTAATGCATGTAAAGATCATGCATAAATGCGTGCGTTTATGCATACAACACGCACAGTGACTTCCCTCCCCTGTTAGTGTTGTCAGGACCTTCTTTTATTTATTTATTAGTATTATGATCGTTATTTTTGTAGCGAGGAAAGACCAGAGCACCCCCATATGGCCACCGCCAGTAGCGGAGGCTTTTGTCTCCAATCACTTTGTGTCTTTTTTTTTTTTTTTTTTTTTGAATTTCCCAACACAAGAGGTAGAAAACCCTAAACGAGTGTGTGCCATTTCTTTTTTCTTTCTTTTTTTGCCATGTATTAGAATCAGGGCGAGTGTGTGACACCTGATTTGGCCTAATTCACCCACGGGTGAGAACATGTCCTTGTGTGGATGTGAGTCAGGAGCCAGTGTAGCGGCGGGTGATGCTGAGAGAGACTCAGGCAGGCAGACCAGGGAGGAAAGTCAGCCTGGGTGGGGTGGCAGGGTGGGGGGAGGAGCAGCCCGGAGCAGCTGATTGGTACAGGTATATCGGTGTGTGAGCATTGATTGGCCTCTCTTTAGATAGTAGCAGTGACACCTGTACCTTAGTGTTTATTGATTGGTTCCTCTGCCCGCAGTGGTGTGTGTGTGTGTGTGTGTGTGTGTGTGTGTGTGTGTGTGTGTGTGTGTGTGTGTGTGTGTGTGTGTGTGTGTGTGTGTGTGTGTGTGTGTGTGTGTGTGCAGTGAGCAGATTTTCCCTCTATGCTGGTATTAGTATGTGACTGTATTGATCTTTTCTCTAGGACACCTGTGTGTGTGTGTGTGTGTGTGTGTGCGTGTGTGTGCGTGTGTGTGTGTGTGTGTGTGTGTGTGTGTGTGTGTGTGTGTGTGTGTGTGTGCGTGCGTGTGATGTCTTCGTGTGTCGTGCCCTTTTCATTCGACACAGAAATTAAGCCATTTCCTTAAACTCCATTTGCTGTCCCTCTGTCTCACCTGACTGCCCTCGACTCTCCCTTTTATTTGATCTGCTGTACGTTTCTATACTTTTTTTTTGTCCCACTGTCTTTCCCCGCAAAATTTCTTCACTGTACGCTGGGTTCACACGTGGCTTTGTCCGCCTAGAGTCGGGACGTCTCGCTCTTTGAAATCCCTTTTAGAAAAGAAATGTATTAACATTGTCTCGGTGGAATAGAAGATTATTCTTCTCTTTTTGTTTGTCCAAGTGAAATTACAGCTTACAGTGCAACACGTTTTATGGTGTGATTTGTGTAAAGTCTCTGTGTGTATTGAAATCACTCTATTTAATCAGCGATTCACATTTGACTAAATGCACTACCTTTAAACGTGGTACTTGACAAAACAATCTCTCCCCTTTGGTACAACTGTCACTAGACTCGGCTGTGTTTTGTTGAGGCCTTGTTGCCTTCTCCATATTCTATTTTTCTGCCGTTTCAGATGAAGGCTCTATTTAATTATTGGCATTGAATTCAGAATGGGTTTCTCACCTTCGAGTGGCGGCGCTTGTACAGACAGGAGTGAAAATGACTTCACATGTATGTGTCCCTTGTGCAGAGCAAGCATTTGCATGTAGAAAGCCAAGCAAAATGCACACATTTTTCATATTGACATACATGAGTGTTTTCCTGTTGTTGTGTTGTTTTCTAGTTGTATGTGTTGTTATGAGGGGATCATTTTTAATAAATAACCAAAAATCTTTTTTCGTCAATGCTAAATCAATGTAGACTTCTGCTATCCTTCGTAGTGCATTGACAGAGACGAGTGTCTCATTGACTAGATCAGTGTTTTGCAGAAGAGACTGCACACAGAAGATGAATGAACAGTGAAAACAGTTTAACATTAATATTGCATTATTTTTAACCGTTAAATCACTGGTAGGGACGTCTTAGAGTGACAAACACTGATCCATTGGGAAATGTGTTGTGTAAGTCAGATGCAAGAACAGAAGCTTCATTCAGTTTTTTTCAATCGTCCAAGTCAGAGCTGGTAAACTGCCCCTTCAAACAGTTACAAACGGATTTTCTTTTTTCTTTTTTTTCCCTTGTCGTTTCTTTTTCTTTTCTTTTTTCTTTTTTTTTTTTTTTTTTTATAATACATGCACTTTAAAGCCTTTGCTCACTTTTACAGGAGGTCAGTGGTAGACCAGAAAATCTTAAGACTGGACCCAGACCAGCATGTAGTTTCAGTCTGAATCTTTGTTTGCAACTGCTTTTACAGCTTAAACGGACGTTTTCACTCTTGACAGACGCATTTTGGACCTCTCACTCGAGGGTAAAGTTGTATCAAGGTTTAATTGACAAGCATGCTATGTTAGAGCGCCCTCGAGTGGTTAAAAAAGGCGTAGCCCCAATGAGGAGCGGGAATTCGAACGTCAGAAATATCCTATTGCAATTTCCTTTTTTATTTGCTATTCTAATGTATTTACTTCTAGATTCAAGTATTTATTTGTTTCTTAAAAATATGGAAGAGGCTAATTTGTCTTTGGGTTAAAAAAAATAAAAAATCATTGTTACCTATTGAATGTAACAAGGAAAAACCATTTCACTTTCTCTTGCACGAGACAGTTGGTGAATGTGTGACCGATAAAAGCCAAAATCACAGGTCCGGGGTTTAACCTTTCTTCTTTTTCTGTCCATGTCTTAGACAAGTCAATCCCTCTTTTTTCTACTAAATCCAGCAAAATGTGCTCAATTCAGTCAGTGCTTTGTAAAAATCCTTTAAATCCAAATCTATTCAGAGCACTGCTTTTGCCGTCTCATCACTTTACAGTAGCGACTCTCCTCAGCTTTCACCTCTGCCAGCTCTTTGTTGCTCCCAGACACCCGGGACAGGGCAGAGCAGAAGGTTACATTTGTTTAAGTAAAAATGTCTTTTAGGTTTTAAAGCTGTATGAATATTAACAGTTAGCCGTCGTTATAGAAGAACAGAACTTCTTCAAGTTCACGCCTTTGGTTCCTAAAAATCAAGTATCCACGTGAGCTCACAGCCGCACATCCAGCCAATTTAAATACAAAACAAATTCAGCTATTCGTCCGTGTTCCGCATGGGAAGTTCTGCTCACTGCGTTTGGAAAAAAAACCAAACAGAAAACAGATCAAATTTGAAACAAACAGAGCACTGCTCAAACTAATGGCAGTCGTTGTGATCGTAAATGTTTATGCATTAAAAATAAATCACAGCTTTCTGTGTTTGATCAATGGGAATACTTCTATACTTTCTATAAGGTAACCAGAGCGGCATTGAAGAGGCATTTTAGTGATGCTGGAAAATGTGAAACTGTGTTGTTCTTGAGCAGTACACACGCAACCTTCACTCGCTCAAATGCACAGACGTAGAGTCAGAAGAGGCCTCAGGTGCACAAGCCTTGCAGAATTGCTGACTTTTGGTGCGTGTGCGTGTGCTCGTGTGCCTTTTTAACTCCTTTCTAACTCCTTTTTAACGTGATGGGTCAACGTCCTGCCTAATTCCATTAGTGTCGTATGCGATCCGTGTCCCCACTTTGTCTCTGTCTAATTGCCGGGACAAACGTGACCAGCGTGTGTTCACATGTGGAACCTCACAGCGGCAACAAAAGTTTCTCCCCACCCCTCCACCCCCTCCGCTCACCGCTGAGTTCCGTGAATGGCAGACAAATAAGTCAGGCCCAGATTTGAATAGATTAGCTTGTACCCTCTGTAGTTCTTTCTACAGTGTGACCAGATTACCTCTCAGCTGCCCCCAAAAGAGGTGCAGAGGTGGCAACCCACCGCGCTCAAACCCTGAATGGCATTATCCTCACATTCCACAAGCAGGTTTCTTCTTCTTCTTCTTCTTCTTCTTCTTCTTCTTCTTCTTCTTCTCCTTCTTCTTCTTGACCGACTGGCCGAAGGGAGCACATGGAGGATTCCCAGCAGCAGCGGGGTGAAGAATTACCTCATAGGTCAGACTTCCTAAAATGGCAGACACAAAGACGGCAGGAATCACATCTGGGTTTTTTTCAGGACCGCCCCTTTCATCCTGCCGCCTCCCTCTCCTCCCCCCCAGCTCATCCGGAGAGAGCGCAAACAATGTAATTAAATTCTTAAATTTTTAAGAAGCACAGTTTTAGTTCCCAGAGGAGAATTATTGGATTAGTGCGCCTGTAATTAATTTTTTTTTTGTATTTTTCTTAAAGAGACGTTCACCCTATGGCCGTTTCACAACCGTCTAATTAACTCCCCGCGCTATCCCAATATGTACATACACGCTCCACATGTGTCTGTTTGTTTTGGGATGAGTGTGTTGTAGCCCTGTGTGGCGAGGCGGCTGTTTGTTGTGATTAAAGCTTGCAGACTGTGTTGCTGCTGCTGCTGCTGCTGCTGCTCCCTGTGGGTCCAGTAACGTATGCAAAACTCTCCCCGATGCCACAATAACGTATGCAAAACAGCACCTCTGGCCCTTGGCCCCTTTCGGCCTCCTACCAACCATTACCGCTCAGGTCCAACTGCTCAAACACACACGCGCGCGCACACACACACACACTCACACTCACAACTCTGCTCTGATTGTGTTAAACAATTGCTTGTGTTTGTCTTCAGGTTGGAGCTTTGTGACTGAGACTTAAACAGTTTTTTGGTGGCCATGAATTGTCATGCTGGTCGCCACCAGCAGATACCACAAGGTGTGCACGCGTGTGTGTTTGTGCATGTGTGTGCGCACACATTCGCACAACTTTTGAGAGAGTGCTTATGCATTGGTGAATGCATGAAAGGCCTGAGGTTGCTGGTTGCTTGTGACTGACGGCCAAAACTGTCTTCTTTACACACACACACACACACACACACACACACACACACACACACACACACAAGGAAGTGCCAGTCCTTATCCCCATTCTTTTTTTGTCCCCACTACTGCCGGTGTGTCTCTGAGCAGCTCCGGCGCCCCTTTGTGTTGCATCAACAGGAAGTAGCCTCCTGCCATTAAGGCACCCAGGAGGGCAACTCATTGGGTTATCAGCTTTGTGGAAAAGCTCGGGCGTGATCAATATTGTTAATTGTATTACATTACCATAATATGAAAATTATTTTGTAAACTAATGTGCACGCGTGCTAGTGCTCACACACGTTGAAACAGCTCTCTGTGTTTCACCTCAAAGTCTGACGTAAAATGTAAACAGAAGTGGGGATGCAGACGAAGAAGAGTTGTGCCTCAAATACTGTCAGAACAACAAAGGAGCAAGACAACGGTCAGGTGCGGTCTAAGTTGAGAGGTCATTTCATGCCTCTGCTTTTCTCCAAGATAGTTGATCTGAAATATTGGATTACGTATGTTCTTTTTGCGGGGGGGTGTCGGTGAACATTGCCTCTACTTATAAGCCATCGTTTCCTGAAAATGTTTGACAGAGATGTGCACCAGAGAGGATTTACCTAAATTCATATTTGAAATAAATACTCAACACATACGATTCCTCCTATTAATGCTCAACTCAGACAATACGGGGCCATCTTCACTACAGAATAGAATAGTGAAGGAAGAGTGCGACACCTACTGACTGGGAGGTGTAAATACATGGCGCCGGGCCATCTGTGCTGAGAGGACGCAGTAATCTGGGTGTGAACTTCCGTCTTGAAGCCGTTTTATTGATTTCACTGTTCACACAACTAGTTGTTCTGCCGGCTTTGCAAAAACACAGCACACGCTGTTCTTTATCAAAAGCACGCTTAAAATCAAGGACGATTATTGTCTTCCTTAAGTTGCCTCTGTAGTTGAAAGACTGCTGATTAAATCTCCTGGTGTTTATTAAGAAAAATAGGTCTGACTATATCAAGTCACTGGTTTTAATTCTACTGCAGCTCGTATGGATCCGAACGAGGAGTAACGACTGGTGGGACAGAGTGGTGACCACTTTATTTTCGGATCAACAGTGGCTGGCAAATTTTCAGATGCAACGTCGCACATTTAATCTCATATGTGGGAAACTGCGACCGCTGCTCCACTGAGAACATACGCTAATGCGGAATGAAATTTATTAGCATGCTAATAAAAGAGTCTAACAAAAATGATTTGTTTTGGCTTCTTGTTTGTAACTTTATAATGACGACCCCGGGAGGTGGGGCGCCGACCAAGTACGTACACGGGAGAGGTGAGTGGAGTAGGCGGTCCTTAATGTGGACTGAGCTGCATTCTGTTCGCACGTCCGTGACGAATGCGTTTTTATGCGATGCGAATACCAAAACCAGTAGTCAGATGACAAAACGGATTTGGACTGTTTGCACTTGGTTACTTAATGTGTTTTTTGCCAATCAGAATACGAAAAACGCATGAAATGACCAAGTGCAAACAGGGCCTCATATGTCTGTGAATGTTCTTCGTCATGCGGGTCAACTTAAAGTAGAAGTGTTAAGTGAGGGCAGCTGGACTTGTTTGTGTGAGATCACACGAACAAGTCCAGCTACCCTAACTTCACCCTTCCACAATAGGTTTCATAGTTAAGCAGAATCAGTCGGCTGGTTTGTTGTCATTGTTTTCACGCAACTCGGAGAAAAACACTTTGCCAATGCGGCGCCCGAGGCAGAGTTTGGCTTCACCGAGAATTTCATTTCGGAAATGGTTTCCAGGCTCACGTTGATGTGAGTGTGACTCCGCTCGACTGTCTGGGACTCCAAAACTCATAACAAAGAGAGGCGGCGTTCACCGAGCGGATGAGGTCCCTGAACCCCTCGCCCGTTAGCAATTTAGATGCCGGTGATAGAAAGCGTCGCAAGAAATAAAGAGTGTGCGAATAAAGGAGGGATGAAGGTTCACCCCGTTAATTAATATTGTATGAGTCGGGCAACACCTCCTCTGGTGAATGCGGACGCTGCATTCACACCAGGTTCTAAGACATCTATCGCAGGTTGATGAGAGAATAGGAGGGGATTTCATTTCGTCTCTCCTTTTTTTTTTTTTCTTTCCTAAAACCCTCCCCTCTGTCGGCTTTCATTCATTGTGCGTGCGTGCGTCCGTGCGTGTGTGCAGGATCAGAGTATGTGGAGATAACACAAGCCCAAGGTCAGGGAAGCAGAGACAGAGGCAGTCCTACAGCCAATTTACATGATAGATGAATGGGAAGAGGGGCAGGCAGGGTGGAGGTCGAGGGCGGGGCGGTGGTGGGGGTTCCAGACTGGGACTGTGATCTCCTTAGGGCCCGTGCGTGTGTGTGTGTGTGTGTGTGTGCGTGTGTGTGTGCGTGTGTGCGCACCCGCTTGCAAGTGGTCTGTGATCTCCTGGCCTTTGTGATGGAGATGGGCCCGGCCGGCCTGACCCGATAATGACACAACGCTCTAATAGCATTCATCCTTTCTGCCGCAAAACTACTCAAGCGGAAAAGAGAGAGGGAGAGGGAAAGGGCTGGGTTGGAGGCGCGGAGGTGGGGGCTACGCCGAGAGAGGGGAGAGGAGAAAGCGGTGGAGGTGGTGGAGGTGGTGGAGGGCAGGGGGTGAGTGAGCTAAGCTATGTTTAGGAAATGACGCCGGGGCACAAATCATTTGTAATCTCCAAATCAGAGCTGAGTGAGGAAGGAGTGTGTGTGTGTGTGTGTGTGTGTGTGTGTGTGTGTGTGTGTGTAAAACATTAGCAGTAAATGCACTGTGCCTGTGTCTCTCTCTCTGTCCCTTTCTCTGCCTCTCCCTCTCTCTCACTCTTCTCTCTCTCACTCTGGCTTTCTCCCTCTCTCTCTCTCTGTTTCTCCATCTCTCACTCTCTCTTTCTCTCTCTCCCCCACCTCTCTCCCTCTCTCTCACTCTCTCACTCCCCCACCTTTCTCCCTCGCTCTCCCTCTCTCTCTATCAGAGTATATTTGCCGTGAGCGTTGGAGCATGGAAGGCTTTCAGAACGCCGGCCCACAGGGGACGAGACCCCATGTCCAAACACACACTCGCACGCCACACACACACACACACACACACACACACACACACACACACACACACACACAGTTACTTATCACACTGGGGTCATTACAGGCCTCTAACTATAGGCCGGCTAATCAGCGTCGTCTATCAGCGGCCATACACTCAGTGTACAATATGCAGCCGCTGGTATCAATGGAGAGCGTTGGAATGACAGCAGGCCAGGAGGGGGAGAATGTGACTTAAACCATTTTGTATGTATGCAGATGCCATAATGCCATTATGTCATTTGAAAATGCACGTCTGACAATAAGCGTTTTGGTGTTGTGTGTCTGTGCTCAGACTAGAACGGGCGTTCCCGTGAAGCAGCAGGAAGAGAAGCAGAAACAGACTTGGCCCACCGTCCACTGCTACAACTGCTCCAAGAAAGGCCACTACGGCCACGTGAGTCCCTCTCCCCGCCTGGTGTCTCATTACACTCTGTCTGGTAGCTGTGTAACTGTCTTAACTCTGAAACACTCTGTATGTCTCTACTGCAAAAGAAAGCTCAGGGTAATTATTGTACCTCAAGCCTCAGAATCCTCAAGAGGTTTGTAATGAAAGTGATTTTTATTTGTGTCTGTTTCTTGGATTAAACCTCAGACCTAAACCTATATATTTTCTTCGCTTTACACTGCAAGATATGTGTAGAAGGGAATAATTTGTAGGTTATGCATACATTACGATATGCAGGCACGTTGTACAGTCATGGTTTTGAATTAAAAATAATATATTTATCCTCTTATTATTCTCACAAATCTTTAGGTTTTGTTTTCAGATGTAGTATTTTGGTTCTATTGAAATGAATCATTTTAATCTAAAGAAGCTAGATTCTAAATTCTTGTCCACTTTCGGTTTCAGTGCTGATTTCACTCACTTCATCGTGTTCTTGTGTTTCCCCCCCCCTCAGGAGTGTACAAAACATAGGATGTTTAACGGAACGTATCCCTCCACGCTGCTCATCAACCACTACGACAATATGGAAGACATTAACCGCAGAAAACACAGATTAAAGATGAAAGTTAAAGGTGTGTCACACGAAAAAAAAAAAAAAACTCCAACCAACTCCTTGTTGTCACTTCTGCCATTGTATTCGAGTCTGTCTGTCTGTCAACAGACACAAGGGAACATTAACGTCCTTTACATAAAGATATTTCAGACATTTGACTCCTGCATCTCCTGATGCGTATGACCTTCATTCCAGTGTAATACATTCTTACAATGACAAATTGTTTTTTATCTGCATGGTGAATCTTCTTGTGTTGGAGAGAAAAAAAAATCACATATCTAATTAAATCCTGTCTTGCTTCCACGTTTTCCAGAGCTAAAGAGGAACGGAATTTTCCCCAGCAGCGCTCAGACGCCCGTCACTGCAGAACCACCGAGGAAGAAGCAGAAAGTCGGCCATCACGCCAACAACCACCCACCTCGCCACACACCCGACAGCCACAAACACGGCCGCAGTCACATCTTTTTCAACAGCAATCGTGAATACGGGGCCTCAAATAAAAACAAGCACGAAGGCACGGGCAGCAGCAAAGCATGGAAACCCAAGAGACCAGTGCCCCCCTCGAGGAAGGTACCAGTGAAACTCCTCCTGGATGAAGGAGGCGACCTTCCGAGAGGACGCTTCAAGGGAGAAACCGGGGAGATGAAGAAGAGGAAAAAGACGAAGATGAAGAAACCGAACAGAGTTGCTTCCGCTCCGTCAGACGGCCGCACGAAACGGGACTCTCCCGGCTGGAGGGACCGGACGCCAAACCCCGATTCTAAGCAAGAGAAGAAGAAACAAAAGAAGAAATTGCAAAAGATGAAGATTGCTGAGAAAAGACTTCAATCTCCAATGTATCCAACAGATGAAAACCTGTTTACGATCAAACAGAGACGAGGCAGGAGGAGATAGCACCAACTCACCAACTTAACTTAACTTGTGTGTTCACACTTGCTCTTCGTTGCAGGATTGCAAGAATCTTTCCTGGCAACCCATCATCAAACAATTTCCTAACTGCTACTCCTGCGGGCCTTAAATTGAACCGACATGAAGTATCCAGCACCGATACTTCTTTTCTTTTACATTTATTTGCCTGACTGGATCACTCTGATCTCTAAGGAATCTATCGGTTATTAACGGTATTACAGAATTGGTGTCCCAACATCTTCTGTGAAATTTATTTGGACGCGGTCTCATTTGATATCATAATACATTAACAGACAATGTGAGAACATTCCGTTATACAGTATAAATGCTTTTTAGCTAAACAGTTGGAATGAATGAATCTTCAATTTGCTCTATTTGACTTCACTTCTGTAATTCAGGAAGAGAAGACGTGTTCACACTGGATTATTCTGTAACTCTTTTCTGATCCATGATCCTTTGAGTAATTTATGAAAATCATAAATTAAATAAGCGGTTTTGTGGTCCTTTGCTTACATTTAGGCTCTTCACACTCTTTTTTTTAAACCATAAATGAAATAAAAAGCCAAGTGATGCTCAAATATGCAAAGAAATATGATTTGTCATTAAAAAGAAAACGTGCTCTCAGGATTGCTGTAGTTGCAAAGGTTTATGCGGACTCACACACTCTTTTTCTTCAGACCATCTTTTTACTGAATCATAAAAGTTAGCAAGGAATTATTAAGCAACCTTTACATCTTGTGTTCTCGAATTTCGTTTTCTTTTTCCAGAACTGGAAAAAGTATATTTTATCTAATTAGGGGGGGGGGGGGGCTCAATAAAAGCTCATCATTCAAAACTACAGAAATGCTGCAATGCTCTTAAACAAAAAGTTGAACAGATTTAACAGATTTATTGATGGATGCGCTTGCCACATAAAAGCGGGTCTGTCCTCCCTGCAGCCAGGCGAGGGCGCTAAAGCAAAGAAGCTGTTTTTTCCGTTGCGCCAGGGAGGCAACGGAGTTACTGGAGGGAGGACCAATAGCGTGACGCACTGTCACAGAAGCTTCCGGTGTCCCCCGAATGAATAGAGCTGCTGTAGTTAGCAGAGAGTTGACTCGAGTTCGGTCAAAGAATGGAAAAGCATCTGTGCGCCACTGGGGATACCAAGCTGGACGAAGCCGTCCGGCTGTGGCTGCAGTTCGACAAGGTGAGCTGATGATGCCGCGGTAGTGAGCTAGCTTCTCTAATCACGCTGTCACCGGAAACACGATTGCAGAAGTGTCTCTTCTGTTTTTAAGCCATACATATGTCCAACAAACCACCAATTTTATTTATGAGTATTTGATAAGAAGTAGTAAGGGAGGCCGTGTAAAAATGTGGACTTTATACTAGTTCCCGGTGTCACTTGACGACTTTCGAGAATGTTTAATTTTAACGCCACGTCAGATAGTTGCGATGTAATTAAACCGAGTAAATCCCCGTAGATGGTGTGTGTGTGTGTGTGTGTGTGTGTGTGTGTGTGTGTGTGTGTGTGTGTGTGTGTGTGTGTGTGTGTGTGTGTGTGTGTGTCGAAATATGTGAGTACTGATGTGTAAACTGGCACGTAAAATAATCATGCTACTCCCGATTACACCATCACGTCATTTGAATTCAGGATTTTAAGAAAAAGGAGGATATGTTTAGTGCCTCTGTGTTCTTGTTGCTGCTGCTGCTGTGGTTGTTGTGTGTTAAATTATGTTTTTCTAAGTTTAATATAGCAAAGAATATGTTACAGTTGCTTTAAAACAAGAAGAATTTCTGTCACCTTTTGGGACAGACAATAAAGCTTATATTGTCTTATCTATATTTCAAGGTCAATTCCAACGTCTAAAACTGTTTAAACAATTTCCATCCCGTCACAGATTGCGAAGGCTTTGAAATTAACCAAAGTTGATGCAAGACCCCCGCCTGTCAAAGCGAACACCACTTTTAGCTCAAAACAAAATCAAATAAAATTGATTTTCACATAGAAATCCATCTGTGGCCACCAATTTTATGGATATTGGCCCCTTTTTGCCTTTGAATGTCAAGGAATCAAACTTAACGGTTTTCATGGAATGAGCCTTTAACATGTGTCTGACCACCTGACCAGCACAACAAGATCTATTCATGGACTTAAAAAGGCATTGGATGTCACCAATCAGGTCACATTGGAAAAGCTGACCTTGCTCATTAGTGCTGCCGTGCAATAATTGTTAGTCAGAGGCTCATGGCTAATTTACATTGGAAGCACTTGGAACCACATGCTGTAATCAGTAGCAGTCCTAATAGTAGTCAATACCCTGGCTAATTCTTGTCATGATACACCCACTATTGTCAGATTCACAGATCTTAAAAACTACAAGGTTGAATCATAGAAACTTTTAGAATTACGTTTCTGACACTTGATTTAAAATGACCTCAGCTGCCCCAACCTAACTGTGCATTTCTTTCTTCTGTTCTAAGAACCCCAAGACGATATCAACGGTGCAGGAGCTGGTAAAAGAAGGAAATGTTGAGGCTCTTAAGAAATGCTTCTCCTCCAGGATGGAGTTTGGCACAGCAGGCCTGAGAGCTGCCATGGGTGCAGGCGTCGCCTGCATGAATGACCTCACCATCATCCAGACAACACAGGTTGGTTAATGGCTAAAGTGCTGACCGTCAAGTCGCACACATGCAGAGACGTATAGAACTGGCTCCTGTTCTCTGGGACTGGGAGCAGTCCAGACTCTCACGCTCACTCACGACATAGCTCACATGCCATCAATTTAAGATTCCCTGCACAGGGACATTGCACACCACTTCACTTACATTCATGTTTTATGTTTTCACCAAAAAGAAAAAAAAATGATTTTATGTAACACTGCACTTATTTTTGCGCCATCTGTTTGCCTTGAAAGGGTTTCTGCCGCTATCTGGAGGAGAGTTTTGCGAACCTTAAGGAGCGAGGCGTGGTGATTGGCTACGATGCCAGGGCCCATCCCGCCAGCGGGGGCAGCAGCAAACGCTTTGCCAGCCTGGCTGCAGCCGTCTTCATCAGCCGGGGCGTTCCTGTCCACCTCTTCTCCAACATCACCCCGACACCTTTTGTGGTAATCACATGAACGCCAACTTACTTTTCTTCTTCCCTTCTTATATAGAGCTGTCGGTCTGTGAAAATAGCATACCCCAAAACAAATGCACTGTGTGATGAGCAGCTCTGTTTTGAACACCCGTTAGGCTTTTTAACTGTAAATTTATAATCATGAATTGGACCAGTCTGTCGGCTTTCAAGTTTGTTTAGGGAGCCATTGACAGCGGGACAGAAGCTACAGGGCAAATTCCATCCCCAAAGCACACTTGGTTTAATGTACTACTGGTTACACAACAGCCATATGATTCCCTCAGTTATGCTGGCTTAGAAATGTGCAAAGGCCTAAATGGCCACTGGCACAAGCATGCCAAGCGTATTAACTGCAAACAGAAATATTTTAGTTTTGACATGAAGTATTGGAAACCTGCTACTTCTGCTTTTTTTTTTTTTTGTCAAATGTAAAAAACAATTACTACAACGCACATTTTCAAACATGGGACAACTCACATTTCAGTCATAATTTCAGTTTGAAACTGGGAATGATCAGCGTTGACCTCTTGCACCATCACATGACAGCTAAAATTGCTTAATTTAGTTGTCATGGTTTTCATTTAGTCAGTTTTAGCCTGCCTGACCCACAATCAACATTTGGGCAGAAGTTGACCTTCTCCAGGACACTTCAAGTCAAACATGCTGCATAGTTTAGCCGTTAATCTGATTCAAGAAGAAGCACCAACAGAAAAGGGTCAAATGAAGGAAATGGGCCTCTCTTTATTTCCATGTTCAGCTAAAGAGAGTTACCCTCTGATGATGTTATTGCATCTTCTACCTGTTGGTTTGGCTCCTTTATCTAGTGTCGTGCTACCACACCGCGTGTTCGTTTAATGCACAGAATAGGAGACAAGTAAAATCTTCATCAGTTTTAGTAAAAGGAAGAAGAGCCAGAGATCTGGTGCAGAGATCTCTGGAGTCGAGTCCTGGCCGTCGCCGGAGTCAGACCGACACTTCTCTCCTAAGAAAGTCCTTAAATACCAAGAACAAAGGCTAACTACTGATGTAAAGTGTCTTCTCAAGTGTCATCCCTGGATTGGCTGTCCGGTCTCTATTTCCCAGCCTCATTGGATTTGGTTGTAGCCTTTGTTCCCCATTTTAGGCTCATATCTGAGGCAGGAAACAAGTCCTTATTTGGCCGGGAGCCAAATGGTCCATCCTCACTTCCAGTATGACCTGCTGAAACCATTTCCTTCAAGAAAAGCCTGAGGTCATAAGTTCCCATCCCTATGACTGGATGGGTCATTAACTTTATGAGGATTGCAAAGGCAGTTATTGTAAATAAGACTTTGTTCTCAATAACCTGCCTGATGAAATAAAGGTTTGATAGTTGTTGTGTTTGTCCACTCTCTGGTCATCCAGAGTCACTGTTTATCAGACTGAAGGAGTCACACAGTCTTTACTCACAAGGTTTTGAGCAATCCCTGGGCACTGGTCATGATTAACAAATAATGATCAAAGGACTAAATATATACTTTCGACTCAACATAATAATTCCAATAATAATGTAATATTACCAATATAATAACACAATACGCTATGATGCATGATGTTAAATATGTGATTCCGACCCTGCAGCCTTTCACGGTTTCTCACCTGGGACTGTGCGCCGGAATCATGGTCACTGCCTCCCACAACCCCAAACAGGACAACGGCTACAAGGTGACACCTTCTTTCGTACTTTTTTTGCCTTTAAAACCTTAAACATTATGTCAATACAATCCATTATATTTGAATGCTTCAAGGACGGTGAGTGAACAGAGAAATATTTTCCCACTGCCTCGCTCAGGTGTACTGGGACAACGGAGCCCAGATTGTGTCTCCTCACGACAAAGGAATCACCAAGGCGATAGAGGAGAACCTGGAGCCCTGGCCTGAGTCTTGGGACACGCCGGGAGCGCTGAAGAGCCCCTTGCTGAAAGATCCTTATGAGGACATCCACACAGAATACTTCAGAGCCATCCAGAAACACTGTCATCACAGGTGGCTCACAGATTAAGAAAACAACAACAAATCAATCAAAATGCCTTCAATGCACATACACACCAACCATATACAGTACTCACTCAGCTGGTTGTTTTTTGTTTATTTGCAGAGACATAAATAAGAGCTCAGGGGTGAAAATTGTGCATACGTCCGTGCATGGCGTCGGCCACACGTTCGTCCAGGCAGCGTTCAAGGCCTTTGACCTGCAGCCTCCGTACGCTGTAGAAGAGCAGAAAGACCCCGATCCCGAATTCCCCACAGTCAAATATCCCAATCCTGAGGAGGGGAAGGGCGTCCTGGTAGGCTCCAAACAGTTGCATCAAATGCGGTCGGGTCACATGCTCCTTTTTTTGTTTTTGTTTTTTTAATAAGTTTGTGTCTGTCTTTGTGTTCATGTGTGTGTGTGTTTTCGTGCAGACTTTATCGTTTGCGCTTGCAGAGAGGGAGGGAGCCGCTTTTGTGCTGGCCAATGACCCCGACGCTGATCGACTCGCCATCGCCGAGAGGCAGCAGAGGTTCGTCCCTTTTTGGACACATTTTCATAATCCGTTATCTCCAAAACTTTCTAAATGATCTAACCAATACCCACCTTACATTTTCTCTGCATGTAAACTGTGATGCTCTAAACGCTTTAATCACCTTTTTATTTATTTTTTAACCTTTTGCTCCGGTTGCGCATGGGTAACCTCTCCCTCCGTCTCTCTTCTCGGTCAGCAGTCAGTGGCGAGTGTTCACTGGGAACGAGTTGGGAGCGTTGCTCGGCTGGTGGATGTTTCACTGCTGGAAACAGCAAAACTCTGACTCTGCTGCTGTGAAAAGCCTCTACATGCTGTCAAGCACCGTCTCCTCCAAGATACTGCGTGCCATCGCTCTCAAGGAAGGTTTCCACTTCGAGGTAAAACACTCCCTTGTCAAGCATCAACAAAAGGGAAAGAGAGAGGCGAGAACTTAACTAATACGGTAATTCATATACAGATTTTTTTTATCAGGGTTTCTTCAGATATTTCTGAATCTTCAGATGTTTTGTCAAATCGTCAAAACATTCCAGAGTTTCCTAATAGTAAGGAAAAAATGCTTGCCGTGATTGTCAAGAAACTTGTTTCAGGTTTTGTTTTGTTTTTTCAATTTGAAACATTTACAAGAAAAACATTTTCTTCCCTACTGCGTTTGCATAGGAAACACTAACAGGATTCAAGTGGCTTGGGAATCGAACCAAGACCCTTTTGGACCAGGGAAACACTGTCCTGTTTGCCTTTGAGGAGGCCATAGGTACACACACACACATACGCACACACACTTTACCCTCAGGCTCCACAATTAAGGGACTTTGCTCCAAATTAATTCTTTGTTGCACCATATTAACAAAATCTACTCACATAATGAAGTTTGCCGTGTCACAAGATGAGTTGGAGGGTTAGTTACCATAGTTAATCACACCCACATGAGAGTTGAATACTGAGCTCGAGGCCAAATAAAACAAAATGTATCCTTTTTGGATCTAAATGAAACTCACAGGATGTAAACTGAATTTCAGACCAGGGGGATTTTTTTCCTTGATATTAAAGTACAGAGGTGTTAATGGAAACACATTTTGATCCTCTGTGGGTTTGAAGCTGTGCTTGACCCAAACATTCAAAGATGAAAACTGTAATGTGTCACAGATATCACAGCCTTCATTAAGATTTATTAATATTTACTATTGAGATAGTTAATTTTATTACTTGTTAAGCTTTTTTTCTTCTACATACTTTTTTTTTTAATGTAGTACTAAGTTCTAAGTGTTTTAAAATGCCCTCAATAAACAGTTTACAAGGGTCCGCACTGCTGACTTTCACACCTACATTCCTGTATAATGTGATGTGGTAATTGTAATCACATGGCTTTGTAATAACTGTGAAAAATGTAAGTTACTGCATTCACGTGTGTGTGTGTGTGTGTGTGTGTGTGTGTGTGTGTGTTGCAGGGTACATGTGTAGTCCTTTTGTTCTGGACAAGGACGGTGTGAGCGCTGCAGCCATCGCAGGAGAGATGATTTCCTATCTGGCTACCAAGCAGACGAGCCTTTCTCAACAACTCACTGCCATCTTTGAAGAGTGAGACTTGCACACGCAGCACACTCACCTGTGGATAAACTGGAACCGAAACCCAGAATGACTCTGTTTTTTTCCGTCTTTTCCACCTCTCCACCAGATACGGCTACCACATCAGCAAGAACTCCTACTTCATCTGCCACGACCAGAACGTCGTCCGCGGCCTGTTCGAGCGCCTGCGCAACTACAACGGCGAGAAGGACACGTACCCCAAAGAGTGCGGCCGCTTCTCTATCTCAGCCATACGAGACCTGACCACTGGCTATGACAGCAACCAGCCCGATAACAAGGCAGTAGGTTTTCACTCACGGGGACAGAAAGAGCGCCGTCACTCACTGCAGCAAACTCTGTGGGAGTGACGACAGCATCTGAGCTTTAACCCCCAATTTACACCAAAAGCATCTGCGGCGGGTGTGTGGGCGGAGCTGCGTTGAAACCGCTCCGTACCCTCTCACACCAAAGGCGTTTCCGAGCTGCCGGCGGCGTCGAGCGCGGCAGCTCGATCGGTTCACGCGAAGATCGCAAGATCTTTTTAAATTTATTTAATCTAATTTAATCTATCTATTTAAAGAAAACGACTTGTTTGTCCGTCCCGACTGTGTCTCGAAGTATCATATGTCTTTGATTTCAATTAAAAAGAAAGATTTGTCAAGTGTACATTTCATATGTTGGTGTTTATATTAATTAAACAATTTAAGTGAAATGAATATATATATAAATAAATAATACCATGTCTAAGTTTTTGGGAGGATTTTTATTATAATTCTCCTATGTTGCCCCAGGTTCTTCCAACTTCCCGTTCAAGTCAGATGATCACGTTCACCTTCTCCAATGGGGGCCTGGCCACCATGAGGACCAGTGGCACAGAGCCAAAGATAAAATACTACACTGAACTATGTGCTGCTCCAGGAAACAGGTGAGTCAATGGAGAGAAAGAGGCTTTAAAAAAGAAATCATTTGCGGCACACAATTAACCTTTATCGTCTTTCTGGGTTTTTAAAATCAAATCACTTTAATGTTGTCATGAAGCTAAAAATAAAACCGCACATTAAGATCTACTTCCTCACAAAACAGCCTCCATACAATGACTGCTTGTATGGGCACTCAAATAGGAATCATCGTCGTGATCATTCGGTCTCACACCTAGCACACACCTAGCATAATCAACAACAGTAAAATGTTACATAAGAAATAAATTGGAATTTTACAAAAACGTTACATAATAATGCACACAAACCAACCCCTTTTGCCTCCTGTTAGCCCACCACATTGTGCAGTTTTTTTATTTTATTTTCTCCATTAGCATGTCAGAAGCATCCGTCATCTCTAAAACCAGGCACTGTGGAGTTCTCTGTTTTTTTTTTCAGACAAAAAGTGAAGATGTATAATTTTGATGTGAACGATGTGATGAATTCAAAGCATATCCTAAACATTGAATGAAAATATTGTCTATGATTAACAGAGTTTCATTCATTCCTTTTCTTTTAGTTGCCTCTTTTTTTTTGTTTAAATCTAGCAATAGCGCTCGAAGATTAAGTTAACAGTCGAATTGTCTATAAGATACTAAAACCAGTTCCGTTGCCTTGACTTAATCTTCATGTACTACAATGACATGGGTGACCGAGAACCTTCAGACCTATTAGGGCGATCATATCTTGAAGTGTTTTTTTTTTCTCCCTGTCTCTTTGACTTTGACACAGTGATGTGACTCAGCTGAAGAAGGAAGTGGATGAACTGGTCGATGCCATCATTGAAAACTTCTTCGAGCCTGAGAAGAATAAGTTGCAGCTCAAGGCAGACTAGCAGTGATGGTCAATCAATTGCACCTACAGCCGCTGATGGCAAACATTTGTGACCTGTTTTTTTTTTTCTACATGATATCTTAAAGAGAAACTTCACCAATTTTCAACATCATGATGAAGGGAAAACAAAATAAAATGTGTTCAATGTCCCTTCTTTTTTGTCTGCACCCAGAGACTCTCCACCTATCTTGGGCTTAACACCACAAGCCTTTTAAATGTCAAAATTAAATTTTAAAACAATTAGGATAATCGATACATAACAAGGGTTGATCATGGGTGAAGTTTCCTTTATAATTATTCCAGAAGGGATTCTTGATCAGATACAGGGTTCAGCTGACTTCATGTTCATTATTATTTCCTTTTTTGACCACCAGAAAACTATTATTTTACTGATCGTGTGTTCTTGTTCGCCATATTTAACCTTCACAGATAACCTGACCCGTATTGCGTCAGTCATGCATTCCACAGCAACAACAGAAAGACTACCAATGGAGAAAGATTTTTTTTGAATGAGACCTTTAAATGGAAATATAAACCAACTGTAACTTTCAGGGGGGAAAAAATTGTAAATGCCTATGTCTTGGTTTAATTTAAAGGTACAAAAATGAATAAAGAAAAAGGTTAATATTTTTAAGTCTTGACATCGTGGGCAAAAAAAAAATCTTTTTCTTTTGTTAGTTTGGAGCACCACCGTGTGGCGATTTCTTTTCTTTTTCTCTCTCTCTTTTTTAAATCTTTGTTCCATTCGGTCTGTGATGCCGCCAAACCGAAATTCGTCCCAGCATCCTTTTTTAAGTGTGCAAAAGATCCGCTCAAGAAAAAAATGCAGTCAGCAGTTGTTGATTTTGTCCCCCCCTGTAATGACTATAATCACTTGACACGATACTTGTCACTTGTCACTGATGACTTTTCTATTATTAGTGTTGCGTGGAGTCGCACAGGCATCCATCCATCACCGTGCAGCCCATGCATGCAGCACGCACTCGTCATGCCCCCATCTGAGTATAGGACAGGGAGCGGAGAGGGGGGTTTGTAGGGGTTGTTTGGGGGAGGGGGGGGGAGTCTGCCCCGTCTCTGCTATATATAACTCATCCACTGTGTGAAGCCCCTTCTCTGTGGGCGGGTGTGGACAAAATAGTCGGACACGCAACAACATCCCATTCTGCGCAGCGCAAAAATTCCCTTGAGAAAGGTAAGTTGACCGAACGGAATTGTGCTGATGCGTTTGTTTGGAGGGGTAACGCGCTGGAGCCATGCTGTTCTGCGCGACTCGGGATCTCGTGTGTGCGTATTCGAAGCGACTCCGCTTGTGACGCTGCTGGTGTCGTCAAGAGGATTTAGAGGATTGCAAAGTCAGTCACTCAGACGGCCTTCATTTTCATATTTAACCTCACGTTTATCAAATGATCAGGTCAGCTTATTTCACATTCTGGACCCCTCGTGCCGCTCCCATCCATTTACAACATGGATGCTTACCTACTTTTTAATACGCAGATTGTGACGCTGCCCTACTGCGTCTGCTTACAATGTTTTGTTGCCCGTGTGTGTCAAGAGTGGCAGCGGACCCCCTTTTGGACCCCCTCTGCTGGCTAAATGGCATCCTCAAATAGTTGCTCTGTGTCCTTGAGGCTTCGAAAGGTCTTCTTCACCAGCTCAGCAATGTGCTTGTGTCCGTTATAACATTGGGTCTTGTCGTTTCACCTTGATGAAATCCCATTGTCATCATTTAACTCAAGAAATACTGCATTCTAGCACAGCAGGCTAAGTTCTTGCTTTGCGTCTCGCCCAGAAAATGATCATCATTATCAATCATCTAAACCTCAACAGATCTCTGAAAACAATGTTCAGCCCTTTGTTTACAGCCTCCCACAAAAAGTTAAAGCTTCCTTCCAAGAGTGATGTTTAAAAACCAGAGGTACTGAAAGTGCTCACATTCTGTGCTTGGGTGGATGCATGTGTAAAAAAAAAAAAAAGTATTCTGGTAAAAGTAAGAATATTGGCTGAGTGTTGGCGGAGTCCTGACCGGTCTTGATCAAAAATCCTGAGTCCGTCCAGTCCGAGACCGAGACAAGACAGTAAAAATGCCTCCGAGACAAGACCAAGACCCTTAAAAAGTGCTATCCAAGCATTTAAAATCAGTTTGTGCATCATTCCGACTGCTGCACCTGTTTTCCTGTTCCGCTTTAAATGTCTTCGTTTTTTTTTTTTTTTGGTTGTTTTTTTTTTTTCCCCCAGGTGATAGCCTCTGCCCACAGTTGCCATGGAGGGACTCTACTTTGAAGTAAAGCCCAGAGGAGATCAAGCTCCAAGGCTGGGAACCTCTGAAAGACCCACTCCTCTCACCATGTTCAACCGGCAGTCAGCTTCCTCGCCCGTTCATCTAAAATCACAGGGTCTCAGTAAAAACCCCTCCGCGAGGAAGAGCGTCAGAATGTGGAGGGAAAAGTTGGAGGAAGAACTGGAGGAGGTCCGATACAAGCTGACGTTGACGGGCTCTCTGCCGGTCCACCACCTGACCACCATGGCCATGCTGCCCTGGGTGGTGGCAGAGATCAGCCACTCGCAGCCCTCAGAACGGGACCCTGGTGCTACGTTGGAGGGCAGCGAGCCCAGCGGTGGACGCCTGGACACGTCCTCCTCAAATCTGACTGTGTTTCTGTGCGTGTCGGCGTCGTCCGTACGGTGCGTGTCCGTTCTGGAGGAGGCTGACGTCTGGGACCCTCTGACCCACAGGGAGATGTTTCAGTGTCGTCCTCACCAGGTGACCAAACTCATTCACAACAGCCAGGAGCCCAGCAGCTTTGGCTGCCTGGTCAAAGACTCGTCACACTGTGGCTGTTATGTATTCCGCTGTCAGGACAGCACCAAGGTCAGTGTGTACATACGCCTGAGTGAGGAATGTGGTATATCAGCCCAAGCTTTTCACAAGGACTGATAAACTGGCGATACGGAGACTGATAAGTATTGTTTTTATAAGAAAGCAAGAACAAAACAGCCTACAAAAGCTATTGCTTCTAATCCTAAATCAAGAAATATTACTCAAATACATATGAGAGGTTTGCCAACTGTATTACAATATAATAATGTTACAATCATTCCTTCAAGAAGAATAGATAGAGAATAGATCAAAGCCTAGACATTTGTTGTAAAACTTTAAGCCAAGTCATGTTTGTTTTTCATGAGTCCCCCAAGAGCACAGTAGATTAGCTGCAGTCACTGAAGTGAAGCTCCAAGTAATGTAGGTCATTTACAGCAATGTATAGTCAGCCAAATAAGCAATAGCCAATTGGAAAATGTTGCCTGAAATTGTTGTTCAACTTTCACATTTATTGCTGTCGATAGTTTATATACTTTGTATATTTCATTATCTTTCCACAACAAAGGACACTGCCAGACTTAACCGAGTCCTTTAATGACAAAATCACAAACGCATTGCTATGTTTATATGGACAGCAGTGTGAGATCCTCTACTTTGGTACACTGTGCACACAGTGCTCACTCTCTTCTATGGACGACACCTTAAATCATAAAATCCACCCATGTCTGCACTTTGTTGACCAACATACTCTTGACCTCCAGGCCATGTCAACTCTGCCTTAGATTCCGTGTCTGCCAGCAGCAGCAGCAGCCTCCAGGGAGTGTAAAGTTGCAGCTGGTGTTTGATTCAGGCCAGAGATATTTGGATATGAAATGCCGTCTAATGTTGGGCACCGCGCCCGGCATACCAAATGCTTTCGAAAGACATTTGGTATGAGGAGATGGATAATTAATGTAAGCTTAACCTGGATTTAGCTTTTTCCTGCCTCCCACAGAGAACCTACCCACACCGTGGCTCACATAACTACCTGCAGAGGCTTTGAGTCAGCTTGCACTGTGTGAAGCAGCCTTCTGTAGAAACAATCGTGCTGACATGCATTTGATTCAAATGACACTCAAAATATCTCCAATATGGATGCGTAAAGAACAGTATGCGTTATTAATTTATTTTTGTATGTATATATATATACATGTATATATATATATACATGTATATATATACATGTATATATATACATGTATATATATATACATATATATATATATGTATATATATATATATATATATATATATGTATTAATTTATTTATTCATTGTGCAGGCATTTGTTTCATGTTCCTCCAGTTCATACACTCGTCCATCACAGTGTGAAGTCGGGTCATGCTGCCATAGCAACCACCTCCTGTAACTCAGCGTCTACCCTGGCGTGTGTTTATGTCATGTCGTGCAGGGATGTGTTTATTTTGTGTGTGTCTCTCTCTGTGTGTGAATGTGTTGTTCTTGCGCCCTTTCAAGTATGTGATGGTGATGTCAGCTCGACCACCTGTTGCTCTGCCTCCCTAATACGCTTGAGCCAGGAGCTCAGACGCTGCTCAATCACACTGCATTGCTTTGGAGCGGGGGAGGTGGCAGCAAGCATGATCGCGGACCATTTGATTATCGCTGTTTAATCAGAATAAATCTTCAAACCCACAGAGACGGTTTATATGTCCCGCATGGAAAATGCTGCGTAAGAGCTGCCAGTTTCAAGTAACCTTTGCTGAAACAACTTTGTACCAGAACTGCATTAATGAGCATTTTGTAAAGTTTACAGTTGGCAAATCTGAGAAATGTGATTCTCAGGTTCTTGATTCTCATTTCCCCCTTCTTTCAATATTTATTATAGTACAGTTTTTGTCTTTCCCAGAATGGAAATGTTCGCAACAGGCAAACTAAAAATCAGCAGATAGAGACACAAGTCACACACGTGCAGTGTTGTTTGCTGCCAATAGAGTTTATTACTTTAACTCCATCATGCTAGATAGAAAATCTATGTTGACATTAAAAAATGTTTTAACTCAAGCAGATATAAATGCATCTAACATTAGTCTATGTGACAAACTGGAACACAAGTCAGTGATTTGACCTATATGTGAAAAATTAGACGAAATATAAAAAAACTGCAACGCACCATCAGTTTTTTCGTTAGATGCATAATATTTACCACTAGATGTCGCAAAAGTAGCGAAACACATTCCCCAAGTTTGTGGTAAAGTTATGTTTGACATCACATCTTGTATTTCACTGTGCAGTTATGAACATTGGCTTGCTTTAGTCACACCTTGAACAATTTTAATGAACTAATGACATTTTCAAAACATCAATGCATCATTTCTCATTAAAAAAACGTTGGATTTGGGAATAATGCAAACAATTAAATGAGTTTTTGAGGATGCTGTAGTTTTTAACGTGACAAAAGTAATATAATTAACTCTACACATATAAAATATTACTATTAGGCAGAGAACCGTAAGGTGCCTGCCCTAGAGTGACAGTAAATTATGAACTGATAAACTGTATCAACTGTGACTGACTGCACTGAGGCACGGCACTCTAAAAACAACAAAAAAAATTGTTTATCCTCCATAATAATCTAAGGAGCGGAACATCACCATCATTAAATCGTACAGAGCATCGAGTCATTTCATCCCAAATTTACAACAGATCCAAGTGAAGGTCCAGGGCAGGAAGGAATGCTGTTTGATTAGATCTTTGCTTCCTCCAGGCAGGAAATTCAGTTTATGCTAAGACTGCCTTTGCGAAGATAAGAGCCTCGCCCTAAATCAGCCACGGTCTAAAGCCCCCGAAAGACTACCGCCTAAAGTTTAAGTCAGCCGGGACAGGAACTGCGGCCACCCCTTTCTCCCAACGTATTAGTGGGGTTAACCGCTAAAGGCAGCTAGAACAAGGCAGGAACACTCTCGATTGTGTCTTCAAAATAAAAGCAAAAACATCGCAGGAAGCGACGGATATTCCGTGGAGCTGGAAATGAGGTTTTATTTTGAAATTTCCGACTTCGTCCGAAGTTTCCCAACTTCACTTCGCCACAGGATTCTCGTCTTTAGGGAGGAAAATGAACTTTCCAGCGAAATGATATTCAAGTGTCCCCACACCGTCTGAGACGAGTTTCGTGGTGTCAAAAACCAAGACCTTGTTTGGAGAAGTTTATGGCGAATGGGATGAAAGCGCGACTCCAGCGGTTCAACCTGTTTCACAGCAAACCGGAGCAGAAAGATGTGAGTTAGCTTCAAGTTGGGAAGCCTTGTCGCTCGGGTTTTGTGTCGTGCTAAATGGGAAGTTCACGTTGGCTAACGTGAGCCGCCCGCCGGTACTTTGGCGAGCGTTAATGTACAATGTTGTTAAATATACGCGACCTGTTGAGAGCCACCTTTTGTTTTGTTTGTTTTGTTTTTATTGTACCTGTGTACGCCTTTAATGAGACGGTCGCAACACGCCTGACAATGCGTCCTGTACTCATTGTTGACGTATGTGGTCGCCATTAATTTGGATAAATCGTCTTTAATAATTGAGCTGGCATAATAACTCGCCGGATCAGCACGAGTTCTGCTGCTGTTCGATGCAACGCCTGGCTGCCGGGAGCATAGCAGCGTTGCTGCCATAAGTGGGCAGGAAATTTAGATGTTTACAGTAGACAATATTGGAAGTGCCTGTTGTGCAAACAGGGTTTATAGGGCTATTGTGTGTTTACTGCAAACCTGTGCATGTGTGTGTGCGTTTTTAAGGGCAGAAGGACGTCTTCATAGCAGTTGTTGTGTACTAACTAGTAAAGTGTAACATGAATCACTGGAGTAAAGTGAAGCTATGAAGCTTACACCAGTGATAAAGGCAGGTGTCTGCTGCTTCCGGTGTGCTGCTCCTAGTCTACAGCACCGCTGACATTGTGCCTCCTGACTTCACATTCTTGAACCTTTGACCTCTTGAATGTGAAGGGAAACTTACAACTGTTTGTTTTTCGACGCTTGTTACTGACATAGTGATTGACGTGATTTCAGTGGCATTGCTGTTTCCCCCTCCTGCTCTTGAAAATATAGCATAGAGCAGTCTGTGCCTTCCTGAAGGCAGACCTTTCAGAAACACTCATGAACATCCAGTTTAGTTAGCCAGTCATGCCAAAGCCAGATGTTGGTTTGAAAGAGTGAAAAAATGAGCAACACAGTGTGAGTAATGGCAGTATCACCTTGAGAGCCACTGTGTTTATGCCAGTACTTTGCTCGTGATACAGGTTCTGAGGCATTTGGACAAAGTATTAGTCACACAGTGTATCTGCCATTATCACCTCTGCAGTCTGGCGTGTTTGTTTTCTGATAAGTGGTGCCTTTAAGTCTCTTAAAACAGCCTACCCAAGCCTGTTTAATATTTTTATCTCTTTGAAGTGATTTCGCCATTCCATGCAGTAGCACCACGAATACTAAGAATAAAGTACTGCTACTGCTGCCGCTAATAATAGCAGAGTCTTTAAATCAGGGGTCACCAACTTTCTTGGCACTGAGTGCTACTTCATGGATCCTGAGATCATTTGAAGGGCTAGCAGTTTGCTAGACTCTCCTGAAATAACAAACTCTCTGAGTTTTATTATTATTATTATTATTATTATTATTATTATTGTTATTATTATTATTATTATAATGAGTAAGTCACACTTCAAGTTAATGGGTTCTCATTAATTATCAACAATAACTTAACACAGTTCAATAAGTTGTGCAATTGTTCTAACAGGCCTGCGGGCCACTCATGTGGTCCTTGGGGGCTACCTGGTGCCCGGGCACCACGTTGGCGACCCCTGCTTTAAATGAACAGCTTAAGATAGATTTGTGAGTAATGTTGAGTCTGGAAAGTTACATTAAATACAGGGTTTAATACAATCAGTGGACACTCAAAGTCGAACATCAGTTTGTAAATAACCCAAGGCACTGTGGGAGGGTTTGCTGGACCATCAGGTTGCTGTAATACTGCGAGACTCCAGCTATCTCCACTGTCTGAAAGACACTGTACTCCTAGCCTATGTATCTTGGTCTCACATGGTTTTCCCTTCCGCTTCATGTGACACACTGTGTGCACTGTTGTAAAAATAAGCCAGTAAACTGCAGGCACCTTCCTGACTCTACGTAACGGTCACTGACTCCGCTGGTTGTTTGTCAGTCTCCTTTATTTCTCCTCCTTGACCTGTACTCTGTCTGTTTTGGGGGTGTTTTTCCAACTGGAGGTGACAACATGGGAGTTATCTGCTGCCCATCATGACCCACTTTATTCTTAGAAGCACACTTCACCCTGACCCAGTGTCGTGCAAAACAGCACCCTGTCGCTGTTGTCATGTCCAGATTATTTATCTTTGCCCCGCTTGTCTTTGTGCTGTGAAGTGGCTCCTTGAGCCCGATGGAGCGACGTCAATGTGTTAGACACCGTGTTTTGGCAAACCGCGTAAATCCAGCAGGGGACATTTCCTGCTCTCGGATTAGACGCGGCCCTTTTCAGTGTCCTGTTCTTTTTCTTTTAATGCTCCACTTTCTGTTAACTTAACTGTGCTTTTCATTGGCTGTGCGGCCACTAGACTTTGAACAGTTGTGAGTCCTTGCTACGCTCCACTAGGCACAAGATGTGGCCACATGACTGTGGGAAGTGTGGAAGTGGGGACTTTTGCCAGCTCGTCATCACTGATGTAGATTCCAAGGCTGGCTTGTGGGTCACTGTGTTTTTAGGGACATTCCTCCTCCCTTATTTCTCCTTTGTCCCTGCTCATATCAGTTTCATGCCCTGAACTAATTATGTTGTCAATTGTGGCAAACTTGCCTCTATTTTGTTTGGTTTAAGATGTCTTCTGTCGTTTTTCTTTTAGTTTCATTGTTTGGTTTTTTGATGAAGAATTGGGGGAGCATCGCTGTGTTTTATCTTGAATATGGATCCGATGAGTCTGCTTCTGGCTCGTTGATGTCTGACTCATTGGCTGCATCGTCATCCTTCAGCCTTTTCAGACATCATCTACACAGTAGAACACGCTACCGACATACACGTACGATACACACAGGAAAAGCTGCATCAGATTTGGTGCAAAACCAGACACTTGACAACTGGCTATGCTCCTTATATGGTTTTGTCACCTTTGGCCTCTGCAGTCTCTTTACTTACGCCGAAGGTTTATTTTGTTTATTGCACTGAATCGGAGCTTCTCTTTTAGCCCTGCTGCTTGTGTAACTTCCCCCTTTTTTGAGGTCAGCACTACAGTAGTTCTATTTAATTCTAACTCGGTGGGAGACTCGTCATGTTACCCTGAGAGAGGCCAAGTCTGTGGGTCACAGCCTGAGGCTGTGTCCAACTGCCTTCCTGTCTGAGATCGGCCTCATGTAAATGTTGCACTGAACAAGTGCGAGTGTGTGTGTGTCAGGAGCCAACGGCTGCTCTCATAGCGAACCCTCTGCTCCCCTTCAATCCCGCTAATCCCAAACTCCAAACTGTGTGTCGGCTCTTCAGCAGCTGTCTAAAAAAGGCAGGAAGTTACCCTGAAGGAAGTCTAAAAATATGATGGAAAAAAGAAATCTCCGAGCAGTCGATTCTTACATTGTGCAGCATGACATTTGTTTATAACTGTCATGGATGGAGAGGTCCGTCTCACGCTGTTACTGGCCATCACCTTGTTTACAGGAAGAAAAAAAAAAGTCAAGCCTTATCACTGAAACAGGAACAGTCACAAACTTTCACATCTGCCGTTGACACTGCTATACTTTAAGACGTGCGAGTTGGAGTTGTGGTCACTCAAACAAGCTGAAGTCACTTGAGGTTGTGGGCCGAAATAAACATGAAAAGGCTCGGGAGGAATTATTAAGAAAACAAATCCTCCACCTCCTGCTTCTACATCAGAGAGAGACGGAAGGGGGGAGTCGGAGGACTGAATGTACCTGTTAGTTCATGTGTTTCATATAATCTTGCTGAGGAAGAGGGAGGACTGGGTTCGATTGAGGCTCGCCAGCAACACGGAGAGGGATCTAATGTTTGTGGAGATAGCAGCAGTAGAGTGACTCGGCAAAGAGACGATCATGAAAAGCTTCCCTTTCTAAAGAAGGGTGTGTGGAAAGACGAAAGAGTAGACAGAACTATGATAACGTTCTCATTTTGACAAAAATATCAGTGTTTATAAGCTCTCAGGACGTCGGGGAAATGAAAGTTGCTGTGAAATGTAATCTGCTGATGGCACAGTTCATTTATTTGAAGTCTGCGGTGTATTAGGCAAATATATTTAGCCTGTGTTTATTTTTGGCTGTCTTTGAGTGTCATACTGGAAAAAAAAATGTTGCATAGCTCATTGTTATGGGACGCTCACTCAACTTATTCATGATGTGATCATGAACCTGCACATTTTTCTGCAAAAGAAACTGTCAATGAGGAAATAAAAGAGGGTGAAAATGTTTTGTCAGTCAGTGGCAGTCAATGACAGTCAGGCACACTCATTTACACATTAGAAGTCAAAACATTGCAAATATATAATAATATTTGGTTGGAATTTGTGCGGCAGTGGCCAGTAAGTAATGCTGCGGCATTTAGTTCCCACAAACAAAACCACTGCTTACTATAAAACAGAAGTAAGCTATGACTCACTCCCACTCTCACTCTTTATATTTTCAGTTTCAAAGTTAAAACCTGGATGATTTCAGAGTGAACAGAAAACGAATGACAGAGAACAAAGTTCTAAATAATTTGTGTTGCACCTAAACTTTTAATTGTATCACTCTTGTCCTGTCCAGTACCAGCTGGGAAGAGATTAGGCTCAGGTAAAAACATTACAGTGACGCATTCAGAACAAATCCTATGTTCATGGGAAGATGTCTTAGTTAATTACTGATGAGGTTGTTTTGGCTTTGTCTATTAAATAGCGGAACAAAATGATTAACTGCTTGTCAAAAGATTAAGCTTGCTTCTACTTTTTCATTGTGGAAGTTTGTCTAGATGTGCATAAGCATTCATTTCTGACCAGGACAAGTTTATAAGAGGAATTATGAAGACGGTGAAGCAAAGTAAACTGCGACTGTTCCCCATTGTACGCCTTGGTACCATACAAGACATGGAAGTTCCTAAGAGATTAACAACAAACACATATCTTTACAGCGAACAGATTAGCTTGATTTGAAATGGTAATATCTTGAAATGATGAACGCCATCAACATGTTTCAGTTTTGTACCTTTGATAATAATAATAATGATCCATTTTATTTGCATAGTGCTTTTCATAAAACTCAGACACTTTACAAGGGCATTAAAGTAATAAAATCAGTTCATACACTCATAACTACAAATAAATCAAAATGTAGAGGTACATGAAATGACAGCAATCAAACAAATTTAAAAGAAATTGTAGACAAAAAATGCAACTGCAAACTATGGCTAGTTAGCATGAGCAACAAGGATTTGTGTACTCATCCTGCTGGCACTCCCAGGAGCCTGGAGTCAGTGGTGTTATGGATCCAGACCACAGACAACAACAGTCAGTGCATTTAAAAAAAAAAAAAAAAGTATTCTCCTGGAGATTTTCATCTACTGTTAGAGTAAAGCCCTGGTATGTTTAAATTGTAACATTGAGAAAAGCAAATTGGCAAATTCAGTGAAGACAAAATCCGATAAGATCCATTTGCGAATGAAGATAATCTGGTGTCGCAAAGTGAACTAATTACAGATGATTGAGTGCAACTTGTGCCTGTGTTACGTTTTTGTCCTTGTCTCCAACCGTCGTGCTGTAACAGAAAACTCAGCACTAAAACACGTCAAATCCTGAAGTGGCTTAGCTGGCACACCCGTACGCACAAGAGCAGTTTGAGTTTATTGAGAGTGCTCAGGGTGTCACTGCGAGGTGCGTTTTGTTTTGATAGAGCAAGAATGAGCACATCTCATGCCGACACAAGACACAGCAGGACTTAACTGTGTGTGTGTGTGTGTGTGTGTGTGTGTGTGTGTGTGTGTGTGTGTGTGTGTGTGTGTGTGTGTGTGTGTGTGTGTGTGTGTGTGTGTGTGTGTGTGTGAGAGAGAGAGAGAGAGGCTGCAGAGCCGGTAGGTGCTCTGGCATCTCAGGACGGTGACATCACCGACGTGAGTCACCCGCTTCCTCGGCTTCGCTCGTCTTCCTCCTTTACGTTCCCCTGCTGGAGAGACGCCAGCGCCGTGCACCAGTCGAACCCTCGCAGAGGGAGACTCACTCGTGTGTTTGCTGGCACGACTGCAATTATTGCGGTTTGGCTCCAATGTTCGTCAAAGCATTTTTTTTTTTTTTCAATTATGAAATGAAGCGAGCAAACTAATCAGATCAAACTTGAGAATTCACCTCTGCAGTAACAGAATTTACGACGAGAACAAGCAGTCGGGTTCAGATTAGAACTCGGTTGTCTTGTGCTGATAAAGCGCACTGCACATTTTTCAGGATCTGCGCGTCGCCAGCGCCACACTAACGTGTAGTATTATTTTTTTTTTTTCAAACAAACTGAAACTCAATCAGATGCCATGAGTGGAGATTTATTATTATTATTATTATTATAATTTTTTTTTTTACAGTCTAATAGGGATGCAAATTATCCATTAATTCATGAATTGTTAGTTGATTGCCCTTATGGATCGATTAACAATTAATTGATAAACAGCGATTTTTCCTGAGAACCTAAACTTCACAATGAAAAATGTGTAAGGAACACATTATTTAACCATTAAATGTTGAGGGTCCAATGTGAGCCATTTATACCTTAGAGAACAGTAAAAACGCCCTGAACATTTATCCTCTGACTTTAAGTTGACTTCGAAAGGGTCACATTTCTACTATTTTTCTTTCTTTTTTTTAAGTAACTATTATTAGATTATTATGACCGTCACAGTATCTACCGGCAAATTGCTCTTTCCTGCCACTATACTGTTATAATATTAACTACCGTGTAAAAAACAAATTCAATTAATTGCGACTAATTTAATTTAATTGATTAAATTCTTAATCGATAATAGATCGCTAATCGATTAATTGTTAACATCCCTACTGTCTCATGATTTTCATCAATGATTTTGACGCTTGCTCTCCTCTCATTGTGTCATACCGCTTTTCCTGCTGACAACTTTCGCTTTCCTCATTGCCAGACTTGACACATTTAGTTTTAATTCTGTTTTTGAATTAATTAGAATTCAAGACCAAACACTGAACACGTGAAGCTCTACAGGCAGTGGCTTTTCCACACTAAAGAAGACGTAAAACGCATGTAGGTCAGGGGACCGACGGCCTGTGTAAGTCATTCAGCCCTTCTGTGAGCACTTTATTTTTCACATCACTCAGTGCACGCTGCCTTTTCCCTTTAAAATTCTGCTACATCTCAAGTGTCGGCCCGTCCTGCTGGTCATGGAAATCCTCAGCGTTAGTCATGGAAAGACTGCTGACTGGAAGGGCTTTGTGTGTGAATGAGAGTGCGGAGCTACGGTGCGTTTGCTCTCCTCTGTCGTCCTTTAACCCCCTGTGTCTGATGTCTGCACACCAGCGCAGGCTGAAGATAATAAAAACACAGTGGAAGAACTAAACTAAACACATCACACGTAATGAGACAACAGTTTTTTTTTTCAATGTTTTCGAAGTGCTTCTGCTTCCTCTTCTACTCCCACCACTACTTCTTCCTGTACTACTCTCAATATTACTGCTTCTTCTTTTTCTACCTTTAAGCCTGATACAGCTATTGAGCTTGTATGTGAGCCAGAACAACTTCAATCTGTCAGGCTTTGCAATAAAGGCAAATGCAAAGGGTCAGATAATTGTAAGTGTTATGTAGTTTGAAAAGAAAAGGAAATGAAATGTGTATGCCATTAGTTTGAAATGCACACACATTTTAGTTTTCATCATAATATTGTTTGCATTGTACGATTAATTGCTTCTGATACAAAAAATACCAACAAAATGAAGAAAGGAAAAATTAAAGAGAAGAGGAGATGGGAATGTCCAACATAAGCAATGTCCATTGACCTAACTTTGTTCCATTTTCCCTTCTGTCATTCATTCATTAATTCACTCACTCATTCATTCATTCCTTTTTTCCCATCTTGATCCAAAAAGCGTAGACTGAAGCCTAAGCCTTTTCATTTTATGTCTTTTCTTCCAAAATAAAATCCATCCATTTCAATTTTACGGAGAGAAAAAGAGAATTTTAAGGTCCCCACAACAAAACAGAAATCAGAAGATCTCCAAAGACCTGATCAAGATAATCAACTCTTCACGCTATTCACTACTTTCATATGTTTCTAAAGTTTAAAGTTTTGATTTTAAATAATCTCTTTTTTTCAAGTCATCGTCACATTCATTCCATCACTTGACTCCATTCACTGAAGCACATCTGCTTTTCGCACCGGTTACTGCTCCAACCTTTCAAAAGTAAAATGTGCTCTCTGTGAGTGTGTACCTTTCCTCATTGGGAATGACCTTGGGCTCAGTGCCTTACAGTTTGCTCTCTATACATCACCTGGAATGTTTTCAGCTGAAGGAAACCCATATATTTCACAACTTGAGAGTTTCCCGTTGCTCGCCAACCCTGCAGGTTCCAGAGATCATCGGTACGCTGAGGCAGGTCGGGAAAAGCTCAGCGCGGAATGACGACGCCGGCCTCTCCTCGGGCAAAGCCGCGGGTGGAGGCGGCGACCCGCCCGAGACGTGCTTCTCCTCCGTCTCCACGGCGACCGCCGCCGCCACGGCGTCCTGCGGACCAGTGTCTCCGACGGTCTTCTCCAAGAAGTTTGAGGTCTTGTTCTGCGGCCGCGTGACCGTCGCTCACAAGAAAGCCCCCCCTGCGCTGATCGACGAGTGCATCGAGAAGTTCGGCCAGCTGCACGGCTGCGGGCAGAGCCATAAGGCGGACGGTGATGGAGGACTGGCGGGTGGACTGAAGAGGGCGCTGGCCCTGCCGGCTAACGGGCTGAGGGGTGGCGGCGTCGGCAACGGCTGCGGGTGGAGCCCAAAAACTGAAAGGCGTCCCATCCTGCTGAAAAGAGACGCCAGCTTCCCCTGCCTGCAGGACCTGGACGAAAATGGACTTTCGCCAGAGATTTCTCACAGCGGCACTGCCGATGCACAGCAGCAGTGCAGCGGGGTTCAGCCCACCAGCCTGCAAGAGAACAGGACCATGCTGTTCACGGTAACTCACATATATAGTTGCACTGTTTGTCTTTATTGATTATAAAGTGTTTTTTTTGAAGGTGGAAACCGAAATGGAAGTACTCTACTGGTTCGGTAAAAAAGTGGTATTGGTGCAGCCCTCATAGTAATTATAGCTCACATCATAGAAGCACCATGTGAACGCCTCCACATTTGACAGAATGATACTCAAAGATTAAATTATGAACAAAAGACAAAACATAATCATGACACAAAATCTCATGTCAACTTTTGAAATTGGACTTTAACTGGTCTTATAAGAGGTCCAACTCTAGTGCAGTCATCTTTTAACAGCTTGGTGCTGATAAAGACAAAAATGGTGATAGGGGGCCAATCAGTCGAATGACTCAGCAAACGCTGATTCAGCTCATAATGCATCCAGTCACACTGCTCACACCCACCTCCCGATTGACCTCATCATCTCCTGCCAGCGGGGGTTTTCCTGTTTGTCCTCCAGACAGGAAGAAGTGACCACTGGCATGCGGCCTGTTGCCGTCCATCTCAGCAGAGACGTTATTGACTCAGGATACTTCCTGCTGCTGCCGCTGCAGATAGTTGACCGAATTACTTCATTCCGCTGACATCATCTGTTCTAGAGACACTGATTAACTTGGCTTTCATTACAAATCGGATAGATAGATGTAGATAGAGGGAATAAACTGGACTAAAAGACATGTTTTAAAATGCTTGAAACATTATTCAGTAAAAAAATGAAAGAAAATCATTTAGATAAGTAGCAGCAGCAGAGCTGTTCTCTGTAGTGAAGCAGACCACACCTAGGAGTGGGTTAAAAGTCCAACCACTATGTTCTCAGTCGTTCATACTGATCACAGATGCATCGTTAATCAATCGCTGAAGGAGTTTCTAAGTTCATTAAAAACACAATGAAAGACATCAGATGGAAAACGATCATCAACAATCTTTTGAAGTTTGGATCTCAGTGCGACACATCAAGTTCCGCACAGTTTTTTTTTAGGGTTTTGAAATAACTGCGTGAATGGGGGATGTCCCAAAAAAATGTGTCATATAACACATCATCCGGGAGCGCCCCCATCTGACCTCGCAGCTTGAATATAACAATAAACCCAGTAATGGTTGCGGTTTTCTATATTCTTATTTATTTCAGGTGGGCCGGTCTCAGATCTTCCTGATCAGTCCAGATACTAAGAAAGTTTCCATAGAGAAGAGTTTCAGAGAAATCTCCTTCTGCTCACAGGTAGGAGAAGCTTCCCTCTTGTATTTTTGATCTATTTGATTTTGTGAAGGAGCATTGTTTTGTTTTTAAGTTCACTTACGTAAAACATTTCTCCTCAGGGTATTCGTCACGTAGACCACTTTGGCTTCATTTGCAGAGAGACGGTGGAAAGGGGAAACTGCCATTTTGTGTGCTATGTCTTTCAGTGCACTGACGAATCACTGGTGAGTGACAGTAGCACAGGAGGTGCAGTGCAGTGGGGCCGTATTTAAACAAAACAGGCCAAAGACTGGATGGATTGTTCTCACAAGACAGAAAATGGATGAGCTCCTTTGAAACTGTGTTTCAGTTTGAAGGTCCTTTCACACAGGGAGCGAATTCTAGAATTCTCTAAACCTCTTTAAGTCAACCGTACACACCAGCCGGCCAATTTCTGCGCAGCGAAAAAGCGGCTGTTATTTTTTCTCTCTTGTGTGAATTTTGCTGAGGCGAGCGGCTGGACCTCTGACCAATCAAAATGATGTTGGCGTTTCGATGACGTCACATCAAAGCTTTGGTAAATTGTTCTCTCCCTCTGCAAACGTGGAGCCAGTTGATGGAGCAATCCTTCAAATTGTCCGACGGACTTTCTAAATTGCTGGCAAAATTTAACCGGGTAAAATTTGAGCTCCCGGATCGTCGAGTTGAACTCACCCATCTCCTCTTTTGTCAAGCCGTGGTAGAAGGCGCTGGTTTGTTTTACTCGCGTAACACAAAACTTCTTGGTCACCATACTTTTTCTAACCACCGCTTCTTAACCAAACATTTAGTATCTTCCACCTGTGCCGAGAATACAGAATACACATGTCCGCTATAAATTAAGGTACTAGGCATACGAAAGTCATTACTTTAATTTAACGGCTGCAGCACCTCACTGAAGACCAATATTGTGTGTTCCCAAAGACTTCTATTCTTTTTCTTTTTCTTTTTTAATCCAACCATCACCAGGACATCACCACTTGAGGATGTAGTCGACTCCATTGTTTCTCCTTTGGCGCAAAAGACAGAGCCCCAAACTTTATTCTTTTCGTGAATTCTATACGCATATTCGCCTCGTGCTTGGTGTGAACAGAAAAAAAAATTGCTGGCAAAAAATTTGTGTTTTTGCGTCGCTTCACCTATTGCCCGGTGTGCAAGGACCTTAATTGTCAATCTGTCTGTAATCTTCCCAAAAGATGAGAAAAGTCCAACTGCAACTTCTGCTGCTCACTCAACTTTTCTTCTTTTTTGATGTCACCTGACAGGATGTCAATAAACTTCAGATATTGGCAAAAAGATATGTACATATCCCTTTAGCATTGACAATATGTCAATAATATAGATAAATATCAGATCAGATCTTTATTTACGTGGACAGACAGAACATCGCTGAGTCAAAGCAGACCTCTTCCTTCTCTCAGTTATAGCTGATCATTTCAAAGGTGGAATACACACACGCACGCACACACACCCTTATTTGCTTTGATATTTAATGACACATTTCAATCCCCCACCCCTTTCGGACCCATAGGTGGATGAGATCATGCTGACATTGAAGCAGGCCTTCTCTGTCGCAGCCCTGCAGCAGAATGCAAAGAGCCAGAGCCAGCAGTGTGACAGCTGCCCCATGCAGCAGCTCCACAGACTGTGTGAAAGGATAGAAGGTATTAAACTGTCCACTCTGCTGCTCCGCCTGGTGCAACAACAAACAAACAAAAGAAATCCAAGCATTTCCAAATCAAGTTTCAAGTTTTGGCTAAATGTTGTAGATTAATTCTTTTTTTTTTTTTAAATCATGTTTGGTTCATGCATTAATATAAGCCGGCCAGCCTTAATGTGTTTGCGATTTTTATTTTGAAGACAGGTTCAGGTGGGCTAAATTAAAAAAAAACAACAGCTATAGTCAGTTTCTTAACTTGGATACCTATAAAGTCTGAGCCAATATTATTTTGTAATTATTTGTATTTTTCCCCCTTTTTGTTTTAGGTCTACACCCATCACAAGCCAAGCTGGAACTTCAGAGGCACTTGGCCTCTTTGGACAACCATGAGCAAGCATCAGTTTTTGAAAATACTAAGGTTGTGACTACTTCTTCCTATGGAAATTTGCAAATTCATTAGTGTCCACTCTCTGAAGGATTATTGATTAGTTCAGTTACTACAGATGCCTCTCTTTTCATGGTACACTGTTGGTGTCTGTTTAGAGGAAGAAACAGGGATATATGTTTTTTTTTTTTTTTTTTTTATCAAGTAAAACCTTTTATTTGCTCATAATTCGTTTATTTATATATATATATATAAAAAAAAGTTCTGTTTCAGAATGTTGCTCCATAAACAAGCCTTTAGTCTGCAACGCTGCTGCCATCTGTTGGTGATGTTTGTAAATTTCACTACTACGTCGGTACAGAATTGTAATTGTAGCTGGATAGCGTTTTGTATTTCTATGCAACACATTGTATTACTCTTGAAAATAATAATTAAAAAAAGATCTTTCAATTAATCCATGACCCCAATTAGTCCAGAAATGCCGCAAATGCTAATACGCACGTAATAGTCAAGTGTCATGTAATACAATTTTGTTCTGATAACAGTATAACTTGGGATTGGACAGTTTTGTTTTTACATAATTGTGTTCTCAACATTTAAAGAGTTTGTGTTTTGTCAGAGGGCGCATCCCAAGAGTGACCAGGAAGAAAATGAGTTAGTGATGGCCTCCCTGAGGCATCTGTATGAGGAGAGACAACGGTGCCATCAGCATGTTGGAACGGGAGACCACAAGCAGGTAACCTAACAAAAGCATTCCTTTGATCATGTGTCTTCATGAATGGTGTGTCTTTATTTCAAAAGTGATCTATTTTTCTTCTGCTTCTTCTTTTTATTAGAGTTTTGCAAATTTCTTATGTGTTATTCAGCTTCAGTTCTGTGACTCTCTGACACATGCATCTGTTTACCAAACGGTGCTTTTCTTAGCCACCAGTTAAAATGCAGCTGTGTGTCCACACAACAATGAAATGCTCAGTGTAATTTTATTCAACAAAATGTGGAGAGAGGAAAAATGTGTCTCAAGCTCTCTAAACTTTTTAGCCTCAGTCCCCATCATGTCGTGTCTCTCAGTGATCATTGGTCTGTGTGAAAATAGTATAAACTACCTACCTGAATAGGTTCCGTTATGCTAAATCTGTAAGACTCACCCCAACTCATGAAACGATATATGGCTTATTACGTAGAAAAATCATACTTGAGTTATAAACAGGGTAAATTATATTTTAGTTATTTCAGCCATCCTTTTAGTCTCTTACAAATAGATTCACTGGCATTTGTATCAGATAATATAAGGGGTGTAACCAAATCAGAAGTCAGTGTGACTAGCTGAGATAGCGCACAGTCAAGTCATAAGTCACAAGTGAAAAATGAGTCAAAAGCCCCGTTTATGTCTTGCGCTTCTTTTAGATATCACCTCTCCAGGTCCTCCTACTTCCTCCTGCTCTGGTTTCCTTACTTTGCCTCTTTACATGTAGGGCTATGAAGAATCAGCTCCAGCCCTGGGCGAGGGTCAGCAGCAGAGCAGCAGCCGACAGAGACTGGAGCAGTTCAAGAGTCGAGCCAAGCGATCTCTCACTGAATCCCTGGAGGGCATCTGGAGGGTAATGATGGAATTCAATTTATGGCTCATATTCAGTAATGGACAAACATGCATTTTTTGTTATTTTGTCTTTACATTTTTAGAATACTGTTGTTACAACTTTTTTTTTTTTTTTTTTTTTACATCAATAGCAACAAATTTTATACTGGAAATGATGGAGAAAAAGCCCCTCGGCTTACGTGGAGCGAACTGAGCGAGTGAAAACTTGCACTGTGTAATCTTGAGAGGTGTGTTGTTGTTGCAGGGCAGCAGCAAGGCTAGATCTCAGAGGGGCGACAGCGTGGGAAGCGACAGCGGCTTGTCCGTTTGCACAGTCAACAGCAGCCAGGAGCAGTCCTGCCCAAACGATCCCCTGCCTGCCAGCGGCCACCTGCGAGCCACCAGCCCACTCAGGTGAACAGACTTTGAACACACCGAGCCAGAACCCAGTAGGCCCGTAGATTCAGAGCAGTGAATCCTCAATGTTGCGTTTAATGAGGATAATAGCTCTGGTTCTTACTCTAACAACAGTTACCAGTAATAAACAATAGTAAAACATGAAAACACTTCTTCCCCTCATTTGAAAGACTGGTGCAGACCTTTGGGACCATGAGAGCGTAAAACATTTTTTAGCGATATTGGAGAAATTGAGTTGTTTCCATCACCATTTTTTAAAATTTTATTTAGGTTTTGCACATTCCTAAGACGGATGGGAACCCAGCTGTTCTTGATGTTGCTTTGCCGTATTTTCAGGTGCCACAACTCAACAGGAGACCTGAAGCACCTCGACTCCTCCCTGCCTCCCTCTCCTCACTCCTCCCCTGCGCACGGCAACGCTCGGCAGCAGGGTTTCCGCCGACGGGCCAGCACCTTCAGCCACCCGCCCACTCCCACCTCGGCAGAGGACTCACCTGTTCACCCACTGACACGCAGCCCGCAGGACCAGACCACGGTGGCCAAGCCCAAACTCATACGGCACTATTCTGTCAGCACTGACACGCCACACCAAAGCAAGTAAGAGAAAGATGCAGGAAACAAGGGGAACAATCAGCTGGAAATATATTTAAGCTGAGTGTGTCTATGAATTCACAGTCACTGTCTTTCAGTTTGTGCTTCCTTCCCTTTTCTTTTTGTTTTTTCCTTTATTTTTTTGCCCTCAGCCAACATAACAGTTTGGATATTTAATGAGAAGGATGTTGAATTATGATAAATGCAGGAAAGATTTCTTGCTCATTTTCTATTTTTCTCCAACTTTCCTGCAACCTTGAGTTTCATAGTTGACTTGTTACAGTCAGGGGGTTCTACTGATCAGTCATGGTCCTAGATCATGACTACCATCTCTCAGCCCTTGAGAGTTCTCCACTATTTCTTCTGAACCTTCCTCGTCCTTTTCATTTGATTTTGTGTTGCCTTTCTTTTGCTCCTTCTTCTTTGCTCTATTTTCTGTATCTCCACTGTTTTTCAGACCTAACCCAACCGACTCCACCCTTCCTCCTATTCCTCCTTCCCATTCACCTTCTTGTTCTCTTACCCATCATCCCTTATCACCTTCTGCTGCAACTCGACCCAATAAGCGAAGGTGAGGTTCCAGCAGCGCCGCTAGATTTTACTTTGCCTCACGGTCCACGCAGTTTCTTTGTTTTAAAAAAGCCCATTGTTGCTGTTTGAGGTCTTATTTTTACACAGAGAACTTCTATACCTGCCTTTAAATGGTCTCAGCTTTGGAAAGTGATCCAGAGTTTTGACACTTGATGCTTGTGCACAGTTTTCTGTGTGAACCTGGCCCAAGCTTCTCTTCATCTGTTTTCTGCCTCCTGTTTTCTTCACCTTTCCATCTCAGTCCTCTGGGCGGTCTGCGTGCACGTCTCCACTCCTCCTCCTCTGTCCCTAACTTTCTGAAATTTCAATTTCTGGCCCCGGTTCAAGAGAATGAATCCTCTGAAACAAAAAGCAGGTACATTGACACATGAACCCAGTTTGCGTGTCCTCTACAATGAAATGCCATTTATGATAGATAGATAGATAGATAGATAGATAGAATTAGATTGTTCCTAAAGAAGGTTTATGAATATCTGATATATATTTGACTTGTGTGCTTGTTGTTGTTGTTTCAGGGACATAGTCGCTCTTTCCTCACCACAAGCAGGATATGAGGTTGGTGAAAGTCCTCTGCGCAGCCATCGCCACTCTTGGAGGCAGCAGATCTTCCTGCGAGTTGCTACACCTCAGAAAAGCACAGAGCTCAATGGTAGGCCTGAATGTGTAACTCATTCCATTTTTGTCCTGCCCAAGAAAACAAAGTATTGACACACACCTTCAACTGATTATTTTTATAGTACATATGTCTTTTATTATAGCAAAGTAGAGGACAGGTGCGCAGTTGGTTGCCAGTCAGGCAACCAAATCTGCACAGTCTGATTCGACGCCAGGGGCACACTTTGTCATAACAAGGTGCCATTCTACCTGTTGCAAGTCAACCAGTCAGAGTAAATGTTATTGGTTATTTGAAGCATCATCATCGTAAGGTAAAAAAAAATTATACTATTGGTATAGGAAGCAACATTTGCAGCTGTGAGTGGGCGTACATGACAACAAGGTCAGTATAAAACCATGTAGGCTATTGAATAATTTTATCACCAATTAATGACCTCCATAATCCTTTTAACCTAATTACATTCGTCATAATTTTGTATGTTTCATGTCATTGCAATATTAGGAATGAATGTGCCAACATGCCGTATTTATGCATATGTAAAAATGGCCCTGTGAGCGTAAGAGAGCTCCAAAGCACACCAAGACGTGTCGACATGTCAGAGAGCTGGATCAGGTGGATTACAACAAGTTACGTCTTTATAATAACAACATGTGTGTGTGCGTGTGTGCGTGTGTGCGTGCACGCTTGAACAAGCTGAGCCAAGAAATGTGACATGGTTTTATACTCTTAGACTAGCAGACACGTAATACAATAAAACATGCTACACTTGTTTTAAAGAAAATAAAATTTAAGCCGACGCACTATGATGAGACAAAGAACATATACATCTGTTTCCTCATGGTGAAGGTTATGTTGCAGTTCCTAAGTATGTCCACTCTGTGTCACTGTTTTACTTTGTAATAGGGTTAAAGAAATCCATGCAGATCATACATCCTGTTTGTGATATTTAAACAACGGTTTCTATTTTGCCATCAACCACCCACTGTCAGTAATTATTTTATAGCCAACTCATAATGTCAGTTGATTATTTAAAAACCACAATGACTTCCCCGTGTCATCAGTCATTCAAAAACTTGACTGCTTGGATGTTTATCCTTTAATTACTCCAGCTGTGTGATCAGCGCTGGGAGATAACAGTGAACATTTCACTTAATGGAATGTCATTTGAAGCAACTTTGAAATATCACCCACCTTAGCACGTCTGTCTGTCTGTCTGTCTGTCTGTGCAAGGGGTGAAACCATACATGTGCATGCACGTCTACAGATCCTGAGTTTTGATAGTTATACGTTGTGCGTGTGCGTATGACAGACCAAGTGTTGACAGTCGAGATGGCTGGGTTAGTCACACAGCGCTAGACCAAAAAAAGAAACTGCTGCAGGAAATCTTTACCCCCAGATGCTCGCACAGGAACAAGTTCATGCACACCTTTGGCAAGAGTCAGGAAATGTGTCATGATCGCAGTAAATCTGCTTTGACATTCACTGCTTTTGTTGACAGTGTCTGGAGAACATTTCACCATTCACTTTACGGAGCCGTTTCGAGGCTTGCAACCGAAGCCAAAGTCACGTTGATTCATTATTTTCTGAGTCACGTTTGAGGACGTCTGGCTTGTCTGATTTGTGAGCCTCCTGTAAACAATCCAAAACAAGAGAATTTCTGTATTTAACTGATTTGCACTTGGTGACATGTCTCACATGTCTTTTTGCCCCTGTTGTTTGGCTCTTGGATCTCTTTGGATCTTCTTTGTGACTGTTAAGTACAGTGAAAATGCCACAACCACCGGTTTAAACAGACGTTACAACCGTTAAAGTGGTATGATGATAGTCTTTGTGTTATGTGAAGACACACTCAAGAATAGTGTGAAAAATATCTCTGCGGAGCTCACAGTCTTTCATACACGGTGCAGTGGACCTCGTCTGTGGTGACAAACTTTTTGAACGGATAGATTAATAATGTTATAATGTTGTATCCTTTAGAAAGTGTCTTCCACTTTAATGTGCTGCCAATAGAGCGTGCTTAAGTATAAAATAACTGCATTGTCAGCTCTTTATGTGCATGTGCATCAAAACAGCCTGTATAGTGTAACTTTTTTTTTGTCTGTTTGTTTTTTGCACTCTCCCGCTTTTTGACCAAACTCATTATTATAATTATTTTTATTATGTGATACAACACAAAAGTCATCTGGCTTCATTTTGAATGATAAAATCTGCTGCTAAAGTCGAACTTGGCATCCATGAGGTCTCTGCTCAGGCTCGACTTCGCGCTGCATGAACTCGGCAGCCAGCTCGGGGCCCAGTTGGGTGTGTATTCATGCGCGCGCCTCTATACATGAAGTCATGGGTGTGTCCAGTTTCTTGTTTCCAAGTGCACACTGGAGAGGGTGGCGGTGCGTCAAGGTCATGTTGACAGTCCACACAAAGACAGCGCCAGAGGAAAGCGCCAGCCTTGATGACACACTTTGTGTAGACGCATACATGATAGGGACTTTGTTATGGCCGCGTTGGGCTGTTTGCTCAGGGGGTGGATAGTGTTGCTTCTTCTATACCGCCAGTGTTGTGTGTGTTTGTGTGTGTGTGCGTGCGCAGTGCATTTGCATTTTTCACACCTTAAAGGTAACTTTTCAGACCGCAGCTAGCACAGTAGTCTGCGCCTGTGTGACAAGGGCAAGGCCCCGCCAAGTGTTGTTTGTTGTCTGCGCCCACATCCCCTCTAATTAAAACCTGTATGTTCAGATAGCGACACTAAGCCCTCCGAGCATAAACACAACTTCAGTGTCGTGCACGTTCAGGGATTTCGCGCCGCTGTCTAGCGTGCGAGGTGTGCGCGTTGCGCAGGTGTGCGTGCGTGCACGCCAACTTGCGTGCGCTCCGAAAAACGGAAAAAAGAGAAGCAAGTGCGGCGTGGATGGTTGTTTTGTCATGGCTCGAAACGGCCCAGAGTATTTTGAGGTTTGGGATCCACCCTGTACTTTTGAGGTGGAGTCACACAAACACTTCTGTCTTTGTGTCCCTTCACCGTCTCGGATATCTATTTTAAGTGCTTTTATTTTATTACACAGAATTGTCAAGGCAGAGTTTAAATTTTATTGAATAGACTCTTTAAATCCAAACGACTCTGGGCTTTACTTTATTTTAACTATATAAACATGTATATATGTATTTTTTTGGAATCAAATACCATTAAAATAAATATTTTTTGCACCACTTTTTTGATGAAGTTGGCCATGTTTACTCATCCAGCTTGTGAATAATGTCAATCTATTTGTTTTTTCCAAGTTGCCATATCTTCAGCTGAAACCGATTATCAAAGCTTGAATAAAAATCCAAATCTTTTGTGCTTTTCAGAGCATGCGGCTTCTACTCTGGAATCGGGTCGAGTGTGCGTGAGCCCGGTGAACGGCGGAGCAAGCGGCAATGCCTACGTAGGGGTGGTGCCAGAGGAGAGGAGCCGAAAAAGTAAAGAGGAGTTGCGGGAGCTGTGGAGGAAGGCCATCCTGCAGCAGATCCTGCTGCAGAGGATGGAGCGGGAGAACCAAAAGTTGCAGGGTGAGTGGAACACATGAGTGGTAAAAAGGCCAATTACACACAACTGCGAAGAAAGATTTTTACATATTTTTGCACAGTTTTTCCTAAACAAAGGTTCTTGCAGAGTGTTTGAGGTGGCCTCACATTCCCTGCAGCAGACACTTTGCCTCAGCAGGCGAAAGTTTCATTGAATTAAAATTGCAGATGTGCAGACGCAGCATGAGGAGTCTTGCCGCTGTCATAGAAAATAGAAAAACTCTCGTTCTGCCCGATGCTGCAAAGTGATTGATAGAGCAAAACAATCTACTTCCATGCCGCCTCCTTATTATGGGATGTCATCACTGGCTTTGTGGCACTGTCAAACGCTTAGCAGATCTTCCTTTCAAGTTTGCAAATGTTTTAATCCCTTTCAAAAGAAAAAAACTGCAAGGCAACACAAACAAGCAGGTTATATAATGTGTGTGCGCCGTGCGCACGCGCGTGTGTGACCCATTATTGCTGTTAATTCTACTGACGGCGTGCCAAGTGCACCACCCCTTCCCTGACCTAGTTGGCATGTAGCGACACACACCTAGCTATGTGACCACACCTAACCACCGTCTTTGTATACAAAGCACTAATTCATATACACACACATACATACACACACACACACACACACACACACACACACACACACACACACACACGTTATCCATGGCAGGTGGGGGCAGCTGTATATGTTGTGCTAATATGGGTCAGTGTTTGTACAAGGAGCAGTTTGGGCAAGAGAACTGATTTTGATCCGCCGTAGCAACACAGCGACCACACAAGCACACAAACACACAATATCCCGCGCTCTGAGTCGTTTTATTTTGCGCACACTCGTGCACCTCACTTCTCCATTGACAGTATTATACGCTGTGCGCTGTAGTTGAAACACCACTCCGCCTCGTTGGTCATTTCTCACCCTGCAACCTCATTTTTGAGTTCATTATTTGCGTTTGTGCCTCAGCGTCGGCGTTTCCTTGTATGTTGGCATCCCGTTGTACACCGGTCGTGTGTGTTATCTTGACTGGGGCGCTCCAGGGGAGAGCTGGGAAGAAGTGAGAGGCGAGAGGTGAGTCCGGAGTGGATAATGGTTCGGCCGGTCCCGGTTGGGCTGCAGCTAGAGACGCCACTGCCTGTCTCCAGGCGGCTGATAAGCGCCGGCCTCTCTTGCAGCATCTATTCTCGCTCTGGGTGTGGTGAGTATATAGTGCGGGGGGTTTATTTCCCCCTCTTATGTACAATTCACAATCCAGGTCACTCCCGCCTCCTTTGTTTCTTTGATTTTTCACGATTTACAAGACTTGATTAGCGCCACCGGCGCCCCTCGCATTGTTTTCATTTACTCTTTCCGAATGACTTCCTCACACACAGTAGTCGGCTGTGTCGATTAGCAGCGCACTTGCATAATTTCAACTTCCTTATCATTTTGGAACATCCTGGTTATTAATAGTTGATCCCTCTATTTCCTGGAAGCTTTCAGCCTCGGTCAAAGCAGGAAACGGCTCTGGCTCTTTCCCGTCCTGCTAAAAGTGATGTCACCCCCTCTCGCCTGCCAAGTTGCAGCTGGTCACTGGGTGGACACCACACATGAGCGGAAAGGGTGGGGAAGTCCCAGAGGGAAAGGAGGGAGAGGCGGAAGGGGGGTGAGCCCGACAGACCAACAAAGTTTTAAGAGAGGAGAGCGAAAGGCGCCTCGACAGGAGGGAAACAGCGAAAAGAATTAAAGAAGGGCTCTGAGCGCAAGATTAAGGAAGGGCGAGAGGAAGGGTGTTGCCCACAGGAGAGGAACACACACCAGGGCCCCCTGGGTGCGCCCTCACCTCCTTTGATCACTGGCGTCTTGTGTCGAAGTGGAATTTGCAGTTTGCGTCTCCTCCTGTGCAGTTTGTAGCTGGTGCCAAACTGTATTATAATAACACGGGGCCTGTTTCCCCGAAAGAGATTTACACAAAACAAAAATGCGTAACGAACGACAATTATTTCCTCCTCCGTCATCATCTTCCCACCTACGTTTTCACACCATCAGTTTGACGCTCGACTCGTGGTCCCTTTCACTTTTAAACCACGGTTCCCTCTCTTACGGCTGAATACTGTTAAATTGTGAACGGTGAAATTTATTTTTCAAACAATATCTACCTTTTTCTAAAAAATATGTTTTTGTGTAACCATAAATAATTTGGTGGAGGGTGTAAAGAAGCAGCCGTTCGCCTTTAGATGAAGAAAACAAACTGAAGGTGATTCCAGTTATTGGAGGCAGAGGCAGATCACTCCACTGATTGGTCCACCTGCAGCAGCAACAGCAGGTGACTGATGCCGTCACGCCGTTTTAATTGTTCAGGCTGTCACTGTCGAGGCCGCTCGATGCAAATGAACACTGAGCACATTCCTCTCATTCCTTCCCTTTTCAGCAGCGTCTCGCTGTCTGAAATCACACTGTCACGACACCGCCGTCCGCGTAAAGCCTTACCAACAAAAACACAGTGGAAAAGGATCTACGTTGCAGCTGTGTCACGCCATCGAGGTCACATCACCGGCTGGTCACAAATAAGCCGCAAAGTCATACGTGACTTGCTCTGTACGTCATTCGCAGCAGACGCAGATGCGTTTGCGAGCCACAGAGCAAGTCTTGTGTCATTTGCCATCAAAGCATGAGAGTCGGTTCCGCTCGGTCGCTCGGCTTTAAGAGGAAACTTGGGCCTCGTGAAGATTTTTCATCCTTCTTCAAACATTAACTGATAAATGTGAGTGACAGGCATAAGTAATGCCATCTTAAGCCGGGACGCTAGTGCAAAGTGAGAATGCAAGCGAAAGATCAGCTGGCCGCCTTCTGGAAAAGTTGCCGCAACACTGAGAAAATTTTCAAAGTCGCAGGAGTTCCACCGAAGAAGCTTCAAACCTATACACATTCAGTCGGGCAAAATTACATAGAAGCTAGGCATAAGAGCTCTGGGGCACTCCCACGTTCCTTTCCGTTGGCTATTCTGTCTTTCACCAACTCGCATTTCTGCTGTGTTTTGATGTGGCGCAGCCTCGGAGAGCGACCTGCAGAACCGGCGGCTGAAGCTGGACTACGAGGAGATCACGCCGTGCCTGAAGGAGGTCACTCTGGTGTGGGAGAAGATGCTGGTGACGCCCGCCAGGGCAAAGGTCAAATTCAACCTGGAAAGCATACACGCTGCCGTCGCACAAGGTACACACACTGGGCCGCGCAAAACACGTGTGTCAACGCTTCGCAGAAGTGTTTGCTCTCGGCTCCGAGGCACCAGAGTGTCGGCAAACATTGCCTAAAGCTTCATGTATGGAGCTAAAAAAAAAAAAAAAAACTGAAGTCACATTTCCCCCTCCCGTAATCATTAGCAATTGGCCCTTTTTCAGACAAAACGATAGAAAAGAGCACCACATTCTCTGAGCTGCTTTTAGTGCAGTTTGTGTCTGTGTGCATTTCCTGCTAGCTCTCATCCCCTCATGTCTGTCTGTCTTCAGTGCCTTCTTCTCTTTACGTTTGTGTAGTATTAGGAAATTGATCTCCTCAGTCTTCATTCTTGAATATTACTCGAAAAGTCAACGATGTACGTGAAGGTTTCTGGCCAGTAAAGGTCCAGTTTGTTAAATTTGGCTTGATTTATGATTTTTATATTGATAAAAGCTCAACATACTGCCAATAAATACATTAATAAAGTGTGTACTCGCATTACAATAAAATAAATCTAGTTTTCCTTAGAACTGTTCTTATATACATAAGAAGAGAGAGCATTAAGGCTCCCAGTTGCTGCCATTTAGGCCACCTGACAGTGACCTAAATACAAAACGCCCTGTCAGGTGGGCTTCCGTAACAATTTTACACACTGGACCTTTAAAGTCCCCAACAATCATCCTGTGTGATATTTGCCGAACAGGGTAACAGCCCTGATTTATGTTAACAGCAGCAGCTATTTTTAACAGAATTAACCTCACCTACACATCGCTCCCAGCCACATTCCAACTATCCACTCCAAGCACATTGTGTCTCGGCTCTGTCATATTTTTCTTGGTGTTGTCGTTCTCACTCGACCTTGCGGGCACCTCCTAGCCCCCCGCCCACCTTTTGACTCTCATTTAACCTGAATTTCTTTCCTCTCCGGCAGGCGTCCCGAGGCAACATCGAGGCGAGATCTGGAAGTTTCTCTCTGAGCAGTACCTGCTCAGGCAGACTGTCCCTTCCCGACCCCCAGCCAATCACACGCCGTACAAAGAGCTGCTCAAGCAGCTCACCTCCCAGCAGCACGCCATCCTCATAGACTTGGGTAATTTTCACACACGCACGCAAACATTTTTCGTTTATAGCTGAACTGTCTTTCGAAACCTTTTTTACTGCTTTTTTTATTGATATTGTTCATTTCCATCCATCCATCCATCCATCCATTCCTGAGCTCAGGGTCGTGGTAGTCTGCTGGAGCCTCTCCCAGCTGTCATAGGGCGAAGGAAGTCAGCAGTTCATCGCAGGGCCACATAGAGACAAACAACCATTCACGCTCACACTCACACCTACAGAAAATTTAGAGTTTCCGATTCACCTCACATGCATGTTTTTGGACTGTGGGAGGAAGAGAACCCGGAGAGAACCCACACAGACGTTGTTCATTTCAATTTTTATTTTCAGATAATTGTCATTCATAGCCAAAAAACCTTAACAGGTGTCAAAATGTGTGTATTTACTGATTTTAGGATTCATGTGTGGCCTTGGTCTTTGCCTGCGAGATCTTGCAAATGTTTGGAAAGGCTGCAAACTGTACAGAGCGTCACACTTCATTTAACCTCGATTTTTACTTTCCTCAATCAAATGTTCACAACACCTCCCTCCTGAAACCCACACACAAACAGTGCACCCCACCCCTGTAACACCCACACGCTTGCATACTACACCCACACATCTGCTCCGGGTGTGATGTGTCCCTTTGGTTTTGCTTACGCCGGGCCTTTCCTCCGAATATCTTGTTATTCGCAGTAACTGCATCAAACAGGGTGGGGTTGAGATGCAACAACACAAACAGTGGCGGTTCACAGCTCAGCCCCGTCGTGTAGGTGTCGTGCACTCCGTCGTATCGGAATGGTTTGCACTGGAGTTACTACACCGGTGTGTTTGCAAGATCACAGCGCAAAAACAAACTTTTGAGCAGCACACAGCGAGTCTGAAAGAGGACAGCGGCTTGTAATTGAAGGTTCTAGTTCAGGTGTGGGCAAACTATGGCCCGGGGGCCATAATGCGGCCTTTTAAGCTTTTTAATCCGGCCCACCGAACTTGAATTTATAATATTAACAGTAAGTCATAAAATAGCTGTGCATGTGTTTTTTCAGTATTGAGGGTCATTTCAATAAAGAGCAAAATACTGTGACAAGACAAAGACATTTTGATGCAACTTTGCTTTTGTTCAATTGACATGAAAGCACATGTTTCTACATATTCCTCCATATCACAAAACACTCCATCCATCTGCTGCTGCTTCAGCCACTCACATTTTCGAACCCATTGTAGCATCACCAGTCAAAAAGTTTGCATTAAAGGTCAACTGTGTATTATTTGGAGATTTTGAAGAAGAAACGGCAACATCAAGTGATGACGTTTAGATGCGACGTCTCCCTCCCCCTCCTGATCTTGGAAAACCAAATTGCTTTTATTGAACTGCGATTATACACTTTTATTAATGGATTTATGTATATTAAGATTTTACCAATGTGAAAATCATTAATCAAGCCAGATATTACACACTGGACCTTTAAAGTGGTGGTGGGGTGGTGTGCGGTGGTTTGGGAGTTGCGTTGGCCAACGCAAAGCCCCTACAGCACATTCCTCACATTTGCGTTCAACACCATTGTCATTGTCTTTTCCAAAGCCTCGGCAAGTCGCACGCTGTAAGTGGAGACGTCTCGGCAGCCCGGCAACGCATGTATGCACCTGCCAATTACCAGCCGCGCGCATTCACAAAGTTATTTAACAGATCCTCGCTCATTATGCTGTCACCTGTGAAAAGAACACGCATCCTATCGGCCCCCCCGAACGCTAAGCTCGCGGAGGCGGAGGAATTCGGCTGTGGCAACAAACATGTGCCTTTGCCTTCGCAAACTTGTTTGTAAGCGAGTCTTGGAACGGCTTAACGCACGCCGGTGTCTCGGCGAGCCCTCATTTTTATTTTATTTTTTTCCAGTGAATTGTGAAGTGCGCGACAAAGTTTTGCAGCGGTGTTCAAACACAGGGTTTAAGCCACAAAACATTGTTTTTGCTTATTACTGTTTCTTTTAGGAAACTGATTTATTTTAGTGATGATGTGTTCTTTTTTGAAGCTTCAAAACTTTGTCTTCAAAGCCAAATTGTCTTATTCAAGTGTATTATAAAATACCATCATCTTAAACAGCTTTATGATAATTTGGATTTAGTGCTGCTATTATTATTATTATTGATAAAATGTTTTGTGAAAGTGCAACCACACAGTTCCACCTTGCAAGGCCTTTGGAACCGTGGGAGTATAGTTTACACCTGACAGCCACAGGTTTTCACTCTCTGATGTTGCATTAATGTGTATCAAAGCACTGGATCGTGTCTGCTTGCTTGCTTTGCTGGCTTCCCTCCCATTCACAGGATTAATATGACTGCAACTTCCTTCTACATCTGATTTTAACATCTTAATGCTCATTCTAAGAAGGTCTTGCTCTGACTTTGCAGATCTGACGATTAGAGATGTACTCAAGGCGAATTTAAGCTGCCTCTCCTGTTGTTAAATTGACGTGACCATTTTAACTTGACAAAATCTTAAACGTATGAACTACTAACTGTTAAAGTACCCTGCTTTTCACCAACTCCTAGTGAATGGTTTTCCCTCATTTAATCAGTGTCCCCTCCCTCCCCCCCTCCCCCCCCCAAAAAAAATGGTTTCTCAGCAGAGACAGAATGTCAGTGGTCAGAATTTATTCACTGAGGTGCTTCTACTGGACCCTGGCGATGTGTGTCTCTTGGCAACACGCTTGTCAGATGATCTTTCATACTTTTCTCAGCATGCCAGTGAGACAACGCCAAATCTCTGAACAGGCAAAGTCAGACAAACATTGGATCTCAATTAATGGACTGCAGCCTTCAGAGGTCCGGGCCCGCTGGGTCAACAAAGACTGTGTCCTTCATGGACACAGAATACTATTAAATAAGACAATTAACCCAGAGCCCTTTAATGGAGATGCAGCAGCTGGTTTTTCATGGATATAATTTCGCACACAAACACATCTCTCCCCAAAGTCTTGCAGTCGTAGTTTGATTTCTGTAAAGTGAGAGCAGTCATAGGATTAGTGGTCCTCCTTGAAAATGGAAATGTCTATGGCTACTAGGTCTTGGGACCAAACTTCAATGCCAAAATGCTCCCATAGCTTTTGTTGTTGTTGAAATTGGTTGAAAAACATCTGGTATCAGAACAATAGCGTTGTGGAACTAACATTGAAACCAAGGTATCAAAAATGTTTCAATAGTAACTGATCAGTAAGTCTGTTGTCATAGATCAGTTATTAAAACTGGTGGTATCATCATTGGAACAAAGCTCAGTGTATCTCTGCATAAGCGTCTGTCTAACCGTCTTACCTGTTGCTCCGTTTCAGGTCGCACCTTTCCAACACATCCCTATTTCCAAGCGCAGCTGGGAGCAGGACAACTGTCTCTGTATAATTTACTCAAGGCCTACTCGCTGCTGGACCCCGAGGTATCGTCGAACCGCGTCTCGTAATATTATCAATACCACACTGGAGTCTCCCGCCTCTTTATCCCCGAGCGCGTCGGCATCAGGTTTGTTATTGCTGTTGCTGCAGGTGGGCTACTGCCAGGGCCTGTCCTTCATCGCTGGAGTGCTGCTGTTACACTTGGGGGAGGAGGACGCCTTCAACATGCTCAAGTTTCTCATGTTTGACATGGGGCTGCGCAAGCAGTACAGGCCTGACATGATCATCCTGCAGGTAAAGAGTGCACGGGAACACACTTTACCAGCAGACGGAACGCACACCGCACACGTGCTAACGCCCTGTGGGATCTTCCTGGCCCCACCCCAGCACTAAACCAGCACTAAACCAGCAATAAAACAGCAATAAAACAGCACTAAACCAGCACCACCCCCAGTACCTCCCACAGCACCACCCCAGCTTGAAACCAGCTCTAAACCAGCAACACCTCAGCACTACCCCAGCACCATCTTAGCACCACCCCAGCACCACCCTAGCACTAAAACAGCACAAAACCAGCACTAACTCAGCACCACCTGACCACCACCTTAGTACTCAACCAGCAATAAACCAGCAATAAACCAGCACTAAACCAGCACCACCCCAGCACCACCTCAGCTCCACCCCAGATTTGCCCTAGCACCACCCCAGCAACACCCCAGCACCACCCTACTACCAGTATGAGTTTTCAGTGCAGCTACGTGCTCATTGCCCTCTACCTTGAAGATCTTGTGTTGTTTCTCCCGCCAAAGTGGTGTTGTGTTGCTCACTTTATTTGAAGGCGATGCCAGGAATCATCTGTCACAGCCAGTTTGAGACAAGTGTTATAACACCAGGCAACTACGAGATGCACAATCTCACCAAGTCTTGCCCGTATTTCATACCCCACAGCCCTTGTGTTTACATTCTTCTGCTGCCTTTGTGATAATGGATTCCAGTGAAAAGTTTCTTCCTTTCCAGAAAACACCCACCAAGGGTGGGGCGGAGTGAGACGTCGACGCCGCGCGTGATGTGGCGAAGGTCACAGAGAGTTGACTGTTTGCCACGGAAAAAGAAACGTCTTGCTATGCTTCTCGTTGTTGTCATTTAATCTTGGTGGAATTAGAAGATTAGCAAGCTAACAAAACAAAGCCATCTTTCTCCGGCGGCGGCACGTCATGCTGCCGCGCACATTAGCCTCAAAGCCGTGCCTTGTTTCCTTAATGCGTTGGAATTGTGCGCGTTCAAGCATGTACAAACCCCAATCAGTCATTAATGGGGCTTCAGTCAATGAAAATTAAAAGAAGCTTTTTATTGTTTTTTTTCTGACAGATTCAGATGTATCAGTTGTCGCGGCTGCTCCACGATTACCACAGAGATCTTTACAGCCACCTGGAGCAGCAGGAGATCGGGCCCAGCTTGTATGCAACCCCCTGGTTCCTCACTGTGTTCGCCTCTCACTTCCCTCTCGGCTTCGTGGCCAGAGTCTTTGGTAAGCCTCCAGCGTGCGTGCGCGCGTGTGTGTGTGTGTATGTGTGTGTTTCTGCGATTACATACAATGGCTCCCGTCACCGACTTAACCATTTTTTCCTCAGCGATTCAGATGTGATATTTTTTTAACAAGCTTTCAGTGAGTGATAATTGAAATGGAATGAAAAATGACAAGAAAAAAAAAATCTCATGTTTCTCATCAGTGTAAATACCAGCGTGAGGAATACAGGGGGTGCATGGGGGTCCGGCCCCGATTAACCCATGAGATCGCCTCAAAGCCTCAAAGCAAAGTTTTAATATATATATACAGGTACTACCCAGAAAATTAGAATATCCTGAAATGTTGTAGTATTTCTGCAATTCAACTAAAAAGGTGAATGTGACATATTATATAAACAAATAATATGCAAATCAATATATTTCAAGTTTTTATTTCTTTGGATTTTGCTGTTCAGCTCTTGCAGCTTAAAAAAAAAAGTTTGTGGGTTGTGGTTTTAATAAGCTGAAAATCTTAATCAGCAAAGTTACAACAAGGAACTGCTTGAGATGTCAATTTGCGTTTAATGGCTCAATACAATTTGTTGGTTTAATCTTTTATGTTAAATTGCCAAAATAAAACAACTTTTACTTGATATTCAAATTTCTCGGGTAGTACCTGTACATACAGTTTTTTGTTTTTTTAAATATTATTCACAAAAGGGGAAGGGAGCAGATTTGAACCAGAAAAATGAGTAAAAGGTGATGTTAGCTGCTTTGATGCAAAGAAGGTTGCATCCTTGAAAGACTGTAAGGTTATTACTGGCCTCCTGAATGTTCAGGAAATTTAGATTGGTATCAGGAGGATGGGAATATTGACGGGTATTCCACACCCTGGTCAACACCCATCAGCCACTCTCGCACGTAGATTTTTTTATTCTTTTATTCCTTCCTTTTGTCTTTTGTTATTCCTGCCTTCGTGTTGTGTTCATGCTCAGTTTCGAGCCAGACTTGCCGGCACCTCGGGACTCAGCTGAGCGTGACACTGTGTGTTGTGTGTGTGTGTGGGTTTGCCGCAGAAAAGTGTCTCCTCTGCTGCCAGCGCCGTCAACTTTGATATCCAGCGTTAATGCGTTGCCGCACACTCCCACCTCTTAATCTGTTGTAGGATCACTTGCACATTTTTTTTGTTTTTCATTTGACCTTACCCCGGCCCCACCCTGATTCATGTCGAGCGTGCGCACAAACACTCCACCTCAGATGCTTTCACCCTGGCCTACATTTGTGTTTGCTTAAACGGCTCCAATGACGTCAAATTGCTTGATGTATTAGAAGCCCAGTAAGACGCCAATCAATAGCAGTAAGCTGCGGTCAAAAGCACCTGTCATTAACTTGCTGTTATGCAATTGGGGGGCGGGGGGTGTTGCTGTGTCGAGACTTTTCTTCTTAAGATATCTTTTGTCGTGTGTGTGTGTGTGTGTGTGTGTGTGTGTGTGTGTGTGTGTGTGTGTGTGTGTGTGTGTGTGTGTGTGTGTGTCGTTCTTCCTCTGTGACCTTCTCCTCTGCTCCCGTCCCTCTCAGATATGCTGTTCCTTCAGGGTTCAGAGGTCATCTTCAAAGTGGCCTTGAGTCTGCTGGGCAGCCACAAGCCGCTCATCCTGCAGCACGAGAGCCTGGAGTCCATCGTGGACTTCATCAAGACCATGCTGCCCAAACTGGGCCTGGTGCAGATGGAGAAAACCATCAACCAGGTTAGAAAAACATACGGCGAAGACTCAATTGTTTCCAGCAGTCACCGGACAGGCAGACTGGAATAATAAGAGGAAGTCCTGTTTTTCCAGGCTGCGTTCGAGTCCTTTTAAATTAGGTTGTAATGAGGCATTTTCAGTTCTCGGAACTAATCGTGCGTTTCACGTTCCTTTTGACTCAGTGGAGTTCATGTCACGTTCGATTTGAATGACTGATGTGGTGTGTAATAGTTAAATGTAAAAGTCTGTACACTTTTACATTATAAAGCTAGAAACGACTGAATTAATTGATCAACTTGAAAGTATAAGTTTGTAAGTCTGGAAGAAAATCACACAGCGGTTCATTAATAATATTCTCAGAAATACTAGGAAGCAAAATACACTAAATTAAAGCAAAATTTAAAGGAGTACATCTAAACATGCACTTACAATCTATTGCACACTATGTTGTGAAGACTGTCAAATGTATTGTTCATGTTTAGAAAAATATTTTTGCATTATTCTAAAAAAAAAATCTGCAAGGAAATGAATTATTCTTGAGAGACAGCAGGAGTCTAAGTATTCAGCAAATGGCTTACATTATATGCGGTAATGAAATATGGAAGAAATTCCTCATCCTTACAGTGTCAACACTACACTATGTGCGTGTTTATTTGCAATTGTCATGAAAAGACACAAGCCGCACCGCAGCGTCGGCCACGTATTCACGTTGTGAGTCACTGCAAAGGTTTTGCATTTATATCCTGCTGCACGATGATGTCACTTTCAATGACCTTCAGAACAACGTTTCTCAACTGGTGCCGTTTTGATTGGGTAGCGGCTTTGTGAGCAGTTCCCCCCTTTTTTTAAAAAAAAACAAAAAACCTGATGTTTTAAAATATATATATTTACAGAGAACGTGTTGGACATTTATTTTGCAGGACACAAAATTCTCTTAAATAGTTTCAATAATTTATTTACTAGACATAATAGAAAGAGGGCTGTCGTTTTTATTTTTGTGGAATAAATTTGAGTGCTGTGGAATAAATTTGGGTCGCAACTTCATGATGAGGGGGAAAAAATGGGGTTCCTGAGCCTCCACCCGTTGAGAACCACTGTCTTAGAACAGAGGTGGGCAAACTTTTTCACTGGTGGGCCACCTCAAAGGAGAAAAAAATATATATCATGGGATATGTAGAAAATATGAGCTTTAATGTCAATTGAAAATGAACAAAAGCAAAGTTGCAACAAAATGTGTGTCCGAAGCCCCATGGCATTTAGCTCTTAATTGAAGTGACTCTTAAAACACTGAAATAATTGATGAAATACAACTGTTTTATGATTCACTTTATATTGATATCATTTCTTCAAGTTCGGAGTGCCGCATTAAAAAGCTTAAAGGGCCGCATATGGCCCCCGGGCCATAGTTTGTCCATGCCTGGCTGAGAACGCTTATCTTATGGATCTGAATAAAAATATGTGGCTCCAGCGCGTCTCCAAATGCTACTCGCGGCATTTTCCACCTCCCACCTCAGTCGGCTGCTGAGCAGCCTTGCGTCACCGTGACATGTGATTTTACAACTCAGGGCGTCAAATAAAGTGACTATATCATTACCTGAACAACAAAACAAGAACGCGGGAGTGATCATCGGCTCCGAGTGCCAGATATTATCAGTGCTGCACACGCCCTCTTCTCGTAACAGCTGATGGGTGGAGTGTCGCTGAAGTCATTTATCCTTTAACCTCATCCGTCAGCGCCACCGGTGGAAAAACAAGCGCGGCGCTGCGCTGCGCGGCGATCGCGTCATTTCGGATGGGCCAGGACGACTCGCCGCTCTCGAACCCAGCCGTCGGCGCCTCCCGCAGGCTGAGATCACGACGTGTCTCACGCTCAGCTGCCGCTGAGTCTATAAATGTTACGCAACGACATTGATAAAGGTGTGCAGCAGTTTGTGTTTTCTTTAGGGTTTTTTTTTTTTCCCTTCCAAGGGTGATTTGCATAATAACAAAGGGCTGTTGTGTCATGCCTGCATGCCGGTACTTTCCCTCCCAAGTGTGACAAATCTGTCTTGCTAATAAGCCGGCAATGTCGTGGCTCATCCAAGAACAGGGTGTTTTCATACAGGATGTTTACTTCCTTCTATGAAGAAACACATAATTGCAGGTGTAGGTGCAGTGTATTCAGCCTCGAGTGTGATTGCACTTTGTATACTACTTCATACTTTTCCACCTTTGGTTTCCAGAGGTGTGATCAAGATGTATTTTATAAATCGGTGCGCTGCAAGTTGTGCGTCATTATAAACAATATTCACTCCCATCACAAAAAGAATCTGAACGGTCTGTGTTTTATGAGCGTATTTGCATTTTGCAAGGGTCTACTTGCAACCAAACAACAACTATGGTCACACCACCTTTATTTGTGTTTGTTCGATGCTCTGAATCACAAGGTTTGATATTCAAACCAGTTAGGAACAGCAACGTTTTATCAGTTGTTGTGAGTATGTGTCTCTCCACCGACTGTCTGTAAAGATGGGCGGCATCATCCTGACGTCACGCATTGGTTTTTGAATACCCGTTTTGAAGCCGAGCAGAGAGATTAGTTTCACGGTTGGCACCATCTGGTGTTTCCAGTTTGACTTCCCCAGCCTCCGAGAAAATGTAATTGTTTGTAACTTCGCTGGAGGGGAACTTTGCATATTTGGATGTGTGGGTGGTGCCGGAGGTGAGGGATGATTGGAGCACGAGGCAGTGTGCCCCGCCCACCTGTTGGTAAGCTGACTACACTTGGCTACTAAACATGAGCTGCAGCCACAACTTTATGGATGTTTTTACTCGAAATGTGACCAAATCAGACAAAATGGATACGAGCGAATTTTCCTTGCTGCCCCTTTACACGCTGGTTTAGAATCGGAACCAGCGTGTAAAGGTACGAATTTAGCGATCCTTTCCGTATCGACAGCCAGTCATTTTTAGTCTCTTTGCAACCATTTCTGGCGGCCCCTGCCGCCCAGACGATAGACTGCAGGTTTTCGCTACTTCTGTGTTTGAAACCAGAAGCCTCGTCCATCTTTACACTCAGTCAACGGTGTCTAGTTAATGTGCGTCTCCTTTTAGATTCTTGCCTTATGGTCAGACCTTTGATTTTCAGATGTATTTCACTGAACTATGACGTATTTCTGAAGTGTGCTCCCAATTCATCGACCGACAGCCTCCCATTCACTACCTGCTGCCTCTGCAGGTCTGTGAGATGGACGTGTCCAAGCAGCTGCAGGCCTACGAAGTGGAATACCACGTCCTGCAGGACGAGCTGCTGGACACGCCCCCGACCCTCAACCAACAACAGCGAGCGGCTCAGCTGGAACGGACCAATCAGAGCCTGCGACAACAGAACCTTGACCTGCTGGAGGAGCTGCAGGTAACAAACGTGGACGTGCAAACACAGCGACGAGGTCTTTGGGGTTCGGCGTCTTTGTTCACACCGGCGTTCCCTCTTTCCGCCCAGGTGTCACACGCTCGCATTGCCGGCCTGGAGAGCCAGGTGGAGACTCTGGCCCGGTCAGAGGGCCGGCTCAGAGAGCAGGTCTGCACTTTGGAGGGCGAGAAGGAGCAGCTGGCGAGAACCGTCGCCCACCTCCAGGACCTCCTCAACAGCCTCAGCATCCGCAGCCCCCCCGACGGACTCGCGCTCCCCCCAGCCCCGGGGACCCTTTCACTGGAGGAGACGGCGACCTCAGACTCTGTCTCCGACCCCGCGGTCCACCCAGAGGGGTCGTAACCGCAACCTTGCAAATCGCCCAACAAGTTAAGGTCGGCCAGTTGTCCAAAGAGAGAGAAGGTCTAGCGAGACGAAGGGGTCTCCTCACCTCAGCTTTTTATCCTTTTTCCCAGCTCGCGGATGTTTTTATGAAAAAGCGCACAAAAGGAATGAGAATGAAGAATGAGAAAGTGTCATCCCAAATCACATCCAGAGCTTTCTACTAACAAGCAGTTCTGAACAAACGTGGACGATCCCCAAAGAAAGCACTGACCCACCGGGCTCTTACTGTACTAACAGGACACATTTGCACCAGTCTGTCGTGTCGTCGCGTGTTGAGCTGTGGTCTGGGTGTGGTCTGGGTGTGGCGCAATGCAAAGTAATGGCCAAAGAACATCCTTGTAAATGTAAAGCGAGCATGAACAAAATAAAAACGGGCGACCAATCAGGCAGGTAGCTCCTCAGAGAACAGGAAGTGGACAGGAAGCGTTGAGGGTGACCAACTTAACACGAGCTATTCTTCATGTTGGTTCTTCAACAGTTTCCCAACTGCATTTCTTTATCTGACAGGAAGAGCATCACAATAAGTCCAGGCCCTTTGCCCTGCTGTTTTTCTCACCTTTGAGTACACATCCATTCGTCTCAACAGAGACGCAATCCCAGCAGAGAGCATTTCTTTCTAAGGGGGCTTAACATTGTCTTGGCCTTTTCCACATGGCTGCCTCCGAATGGCTGGGAGGCATGCTGGCGTTTGAAACACCGAGCAGACGTCTTCAGCCGCAGAGACCATCTGTCAGCTCTGAGTCATCTCCTGTATTCGGCCCGCTGGCTTCCTTCAGACGGAGCTGCAGCGTCGCCGCTGCGTCCACACGCTTCTAGCCGAGCGACAACCAACCAACCAACCAACCAACCAGCCAGCCACGCCACGCCACGCCACACCACGCGAGACGAGACGTTTCACTTTTCACGTTTCACTTTTTACTCCAGTCTGTCTTTGCACTTGTTTTCTTTTTTTTTTTTAATTGATTGTTTCTGCCTGTTAAAAATAGATTTCATATCATTTGAGCACATTAGAAGACAGGTTGTTGGTTTTTAGTTTTGTCCCTTCATGTTGCCGTGTGTGTGAACATCCAGGTGTGAGACGCCGGTTTAACGGAGTCTCGACTTGGCGGCTCCTGTCTAAACACGCGCGTCACCGAGCGCTCTGCCCCTGACATTTGGTCGCAACTATATGGAAATATGCGTTTCACTGTATTTAAAACACAGACAAGAGTTTCTTTCTTTCAAGGAACTCGACTTCAAGAGGTTGAAATAAAAACGTGTCGGGACAAGTCTCCGTGTCTGTCAGCGTGCATGTATGTACCCAACACAGCAGGATCCAAGGAGAAACAACTGTGTCCACACACAATAAAAAATAATGTTTATATATGTATATATACAGTCAGCCAAAATAATGCATACTCACATCAGGAAAAGAAAAACTTGCATAAATATTACAATACGAAATTTATTCAGACATGAGATAAAAGACAAGTTACCTCTGGCCTCTACAAGCATCATTATGTGTAGAAGTACTTATGCAAATTCAATATTTATGCAAGTGTTTCTGTTCCTGATGCATATGTATATACACATATGTGTGTGTGTGTGTATATATGTATATGTATATTTTGATGAATCGTGGTTTGAATTGCATGTATTTTGTATTTCAAGGCAGTATTTCTTCCCAGAAATCTGGCAGATGGGCCAATTACGGGTTAGTAAAAGGGACAAAAAGGCTTACGTTTGAAATGCGGTTAGAAAACAAATATATAAAATATACACACATAAATAAATATACACTCACATATATATGCGTATACGATTTACCCATCTTGAACATGAGTTGATGATTACACATGATCTGGCGATGAGGCCCTCAACCTGTTTGAGGTCCTTTTGAGCGAACCGACACAGGATATTGCAAGTTGTCACTATTTTTACTCTTGTGTGAATATCTCATCAACACATCGCAGAATTATCAGCGCCACACAGGAGGGACGTTTAACTTCTTGATTTGTGATGTGATGGATAAACTTCATACTTCTGAGAACAATTTATTAATCCAAAAAGCACTGGGGCACATTGTGAGGAACAACCCCATCGTCTGCTATTGAGTGTTAGTGAGGAAAATTGAGTCATAATACCAAAGAAAACATCATAGTTGAAGGAGAATGCGCTACAGTTTTGAAAAAATCTATCGTGATTAAACCCTCAAACAGCTAAATGGCTCAGATTTTGCACCCTTCTTTCCAACTTTAAAGAAAAAGCTGTGTCAATCCCTCCACACTTCAGTGGCCTTCATTACTAGCCAACAAAACCTGGCAGCAGCAGCCGCTAGATGATCTTGAAAGCTTCAGACGCTGCTGAAAAATAAGCGGAGGAATGGACGCACTGGCTTTGGCAAGACGTCAGTGGAACACGGTGGTGCTAGCTGTCACCACTCGGACCAATAGGAAGCCATCTGGTTAAGAATGAGAAAAATAAATCTGATTGGTCCTCTTAAATGGGATAGGATGGTTTCTCTAATTAACTTTTCAAAGTGTTCCCTTAACATTTCCAAACACTTCCTATGGGCTCTTTACTTCCATGTAGGGGCTGTTTAAGGTGGCATGAACTGTAACCTAAAAATAAATAAATAAATAAAAATGAATAAATAATTTTGAAAAAATAAGGGAAAAAAAACAAAACAGAGAAAATAAACTTTCCCCAATAAAGATTAAATTCATTCTATTTTAACTGAAGTTTGTTGTTCGGGTTTCATAACCATTACTGGTAACATATGGTTGTATGTAATGTTTGTTTGCTGTTCTGGTAGCCACATACATTTTATATCTTTGATGTATTTAGGTCTAAAACAGAGACAATCTCAAAGGGGGAAGCAGTGAAGTCCTGATCAGAGGACCGTCCGGACTGACGGCCACCACGTCACTGCTGTATGTGTCCAGCAAGAGCAGCCAAACACGCTGAACAACCTGTGTGAGTCGGCTTGTTGTCGGGATCCTCTCATTGAAACATTGGAGCCTCTGACTTGCGCTTGCAGTCAGACAGAAATGCTTCTGGGTAAACAACTTTGTGTGTTTCTTTTGTTACACGCCCTGGCCCGAGGATTAGAGCGAAACTAAAGACTTTCCCTGAAGGGATCAATCGCAGGTGACGCTGTTTTATTAACTGCGGACCAGCCACTAGCAGCTGAACCCTGTTTTCTCAGAGACGCAGAGTGGAGAATTCCACTCAATCCACCGCGTGCGCACGTCTGAAGTGTCACATGGTCGGCCGTTGAAGGGGGCTGCTTGGTCATGTGACCAAATACAAAACTAAACACCAATCCAGGGGAGTTGCCCAGAGTTGGTTGAAATCGCCTCTGAATTCTCTGAATTCCCCGGTAATGGAGCTCAGCCACTTTTATCTTTTGTGTGGCGCCGATGCAGGTGTCAACAGCGTGGCTTTTTTGTTGTTAGTCCCGGTGTGTGTTTGTCTCTGGCACACGTCCAGGCGGGCGCAGGAGTCGGCCTTTGTTTGACTTTGCCACCTGTTTACCCTTCCATGCTCCACCTCGGCTCGGCCCGGCCCTGCTCGGCCCGCCCTGGGCTCCGCCACATGCCTGGATCGCTGTGCAGCCCTTGAACCGACATAAAGACAGTGTGAGAGCCAAGAGGGACTTTCCACCCGGCAGGGTTTGGCGCTTGGGTTGCTGATTGACAGCTTTCTGAAAGCCGTGATGGCGAATTTGTAAGAGCTGTTTATTTCGTGGCTCTTTGGCATTTAATGTGATAAACAGGAAAACGTCATTGACTCATTGCGTACAACTACAGGTTCAAAGTTTGGGGTCACTCACTCATTTCTGCATTGAACTCCACGATAGCCTGTTTTATGAAATAATCTGCTGGAATGCTCAAAGAACATCACTAGTGCAGGGGAGTCAGGATGTGCTGAACACATTATGGGATGGCTTGGACAGTTGTTGCCTTGAATGTCTAACTGAATGTGATTTTAGAGAATTGTGCAATATGCGGCCATCATGACACCAGTTGAGTGCTTTAAAATTGCTAAAAACATTTCTAAAATAAAGCTTTGTTTTATAATCACACTTAGTTGCATGTGCTAAACCATACAAGAGTAAACAAAACATCATGGTTTATATTTTAGACTCTTTCAAACTCCACTGTTAGAGTGTTCACACAGAATTTTGCACACCCGGAATTCTCCCAATCACTTTTAATTAGACGATGGACAGGGTTTTCATTCAACACTAAAATGTTCCCATACTTGCTAAGCACATCTTGACTGATTTTCCTGCACTCATAATGATCATAAATCATTCCAAATTATTATTTCATAAAACTGGTTATAATGCAGCTCGGTGCAGAAATGCGTTCAAACTTTTGAATGGCAGTGTATTTAGGCTCGTTTGGTCAACACTAACCCAAGCCGAGCCCACGAACTTGTTCGGAATGTTTGAAGACGGCGAGGTGAAAGACCGAAGGAAGGAGTAGCGTGAGTAAACATGGCTGTCATTTGCTCATCCCTCCCAGTGAAGCAACGACTCCTCAGAGAATCGCCCACATTGTTCCTCTGTGTCAAATTCAACTTAGCCTCGGGCTCAGATTTGGGGCTTTGGCAGGAGACGCGCATTTGCATTCACTGCCTATATCGTCGGCTATCAATCTGCAGGTGGAGTCGCGCTACTTTGACAGTTATACATATCCCACCTCCACCTCCAACTCCACACACCTGCCCCACACACACCCCTGTGGTAATTGCCAGTGTGTGTTTACTGGCAGCGAGTGCTGCTCAGCAGTGAGTGGAGCTAATGTACAACCGTGGCTAATCAGTCGGGTCGTTCCGGTGGATGTAATCATTAATGAGGCTGCGTTCAAAAGCTCACCGCTGTCGGCCCTGAAGCTTTGCTGCGTCACATCTCACAAAAGCAGCGCCGCTCGCTCGCTGCTCCGGCCCTCCACGGCCCACTGGAACACAAGTAGCAGCAGCGGCCATGAGAACTGGTGACCACTCGGAGCTTCTCTTGTGGTTCTGCTCAGATGCTGCGTTGAAATGAGATCTTTCCCTCTCATAGACTGTTTTTTTTTGTTGTAGTTTTTTTGTTGTTACCGACCATTTTCTTCTTCTTCTTCGCTTCTTCTTCAGAGCTGATAAGCCCTTCAGCCGTTCCCAGCGAACTTCACGTCTTTCACGTATTTCTGTTTTTGCTGTTGCGAGAAGTTAACACTGATCAAGAATATGCAAAAACATGCACCTTCGAGCGCGGCAGCAGAATGCCTTGTGTCACATAAATCACCTTTACGCTCGCGCAACCCACCCACTTCGCCTGCCAGATCCGTTTTTGGCTGCATTGCAAAATCCTATTGTCAATCAGCTATAGATTTAAAAAAAAAAAAAAAACAAGCTTTACATAGAAACTGTGAGCCTTTCTTTTTTTTTTTTCAAAGAGAAACCCGCCCTTTTGACAAGGAAATTGCATGTTTATCCCACCCTGTGTGTTTCAACATAAGTGTCAGTTTCACCATTCCACACACACACACACACACGCACACACACATGCTCAATGCTGCGGCACACGTTTTAACCGCTGGTTAGCATGTCACGGTGTGACTCACTCAAGTGTTGCTATGCGAATCAGTTTGGATTTGACTGACAGTGTGTTTCTGCAAGTCACAAATACAACCCAGGCCTTTAATTGTTTTAGTTTTA
>NW_027466054.1:5357500-5365000 GCF_046127955.1 Nelusetta ayraudi | reverse complement strand
AGCTGGGATAGGCTCCAGCAGACCCCCGTGACCCTGACCTCGGGACTAAGCGGGTATGGAAAATGAATGAATGAATATATATATATATATATATATATATATATATACATATATATATATATATATATATATATATATATGTATATTCTCTAACTCCAGTGTGTTAGTATGAAAACTTTTGCCAGTTAGGAAACAATGATGTGTACGTTAAAGTAAAGTAAGCAAGCAAAAAAATAATGGTGTTTTTGTTAAAGGGACAAACAGACAACACAAATGAATACAAAACTCACTGCTCAGTGAATTTTAAGTAAAAGGAAAGACACAAAAAACAACCACTATGGGCCAGTCCTCAGTAAAAAAAAAAAAAGAGAGAGAGAAAAAAAAAGAAAAAGGATAGACAGTAATTGAAAGAAGTGGCTTTTCATAATCCCCACGCAGCCTAAGGTGCATACCTGAGGTAACTATTATAGAACATAATTCTTTGTTTGTCATTCGCTGAAAGGTTTCACAACCATCGTCCAGTTTGTCAAGAGTGAGAAAATCCTAGAAAAATGAAAATCTGTCTGTGGCAACAGTGACACACTGAGTGTTTCTGGTGTCATTCATCCCCGTGATTTACTGAGCTATCACAGGAATGGCTTTGTGTTTATGTATGACATAAAATAAAGTTGACATTCTGGAAAATGAACCACTGACTCCCTGCAAAGAATCCTTGACTGGACCTAACATTTGTCAGGATTGTTTGTTTGTTCACATGACAAATAGAGAGTTTACTCAGAAATAAATAGTAATACATTTTCTGTCAATATTTTTTGACAAAAAAATACAAAGTTTGGGTGCCTGTAAACATGCATTTTTAAATTCATTGATAAGATTAACTTTAACAACCATCAATTTATAGAGAATAAACGTATACACCTATTACATATCTAGGAGTAAAATGCTTTAATGCAACAAAAAATAGAGATTTTTTTTATCATTTCAGATGCTGAAATTGATGAAGTCATAGAATAAAAGGATTTATATATTTTTGTTTTTATTGCCTTATTTCTTTTAATTAATATAATATATATTTTTTTATTTTTGTAATCTTTTGCACTATACAGTTGATTGTGAACGCTTGAAAAAAATAAAACACACACAAAAATAAATCACACAACATTCTGGTCTCATGAAACTAATGAAATCTTGCAGCTGTTTGTTTTTTTATATATTAATTTGAAATAATATTACTAAAGGGCCAAATGCTTTTATTGCTGCCATAAAAAACAGCTAATTATTTCTCAGCCTCTCACTTGATTTGTGTACTTGGTGCAGGAGTTAGTGTTAACACATTTTTTTTCTCTCCCTAATCCAAAAGTCAAGATTTCAAGATTTTTGCTGCGGGGCAAATTTCACGTCTTGGCAGAATATTTCTAAAAAGGTGCAGCTTGTGAAACACTGCGGTTCATGTAGCGTGTGCATGGTAACTGCCTGTGTATGCCCGTTGCAAACATAAACACTATGGAGCATTGGTTCCTAGTAAAAGACGCTGATTTATTAGTACATGACTTAAAGATGGAGTCACCTGCCATTCAAACGGCAACGCTGTCTCACTGTTCCACTGAAGAACAGGTGAAAGAAGAGCCGAGTCCCATTCTCTCACTCCACAGCTGACTCGCCCCAAGTCAAGCACCATGAAAAAATAGTTGTCGCTCTGCTGTCATATCATTCTGCACATCATAATAAATCCTTTGTTTTGAGCTCAGCAGTAGCATCCATGAGCCGGTTCCAGGGGAACCATCACACACCTGTTTGTCCAGGTGTCCTACCTGTGTGCTTACTGGACGGAATTGTAATTGAAAAGGCAAAATACTTGTTCCGCAATCCAATAGCGCAAGAGCACACAGTGGAACTGCATGACAATTTTTATAGATTGTATTTTCTGTCTTGAATGTCAGAAGAGTTTCTTCACAACTCCGTTTGACAGTGTACACCTTGTTTTAATTTTCTTTTTCCAAATCTAAAAGGCAGAATCCTGGTCAATCAAGAAAAAACATATCTTGGAGCTAGATGAAAAATATATTGGGTCAATATTGTATTTTACATCACCATCCCATGGAGAGCCATGATGCTCCTGCTAAGCAGCAGCAACACTGTGCAGTCTAAGTCGAAAGATATGCAATGATGGAAAAAAGTTTTTGGACACCTCATGCGTTTGTGACGCACTGTGTTACGCTAAGAGTCAGTCTGAGGTCTCCAAGTGCAGTTTATGTTAGTGCAGTCACCAACATTTACCCACATGCTGCCTGTGCACTGTTCCGTCCAGCTCAGGATGTTTCAGCAAGATGACGTCCCTTGCAGCACCTCCAGAGTAAAAGAATAGAAGGACCATAAGAATTTAGTTTCTGATCATTTCCTTGAAACAATACAACATTTATCAATAGTTTTCCCTTCTTTATTCATGGGCTCCCAATATGTAGAATAGAAGCCTTTAATAATCCCAAAATATGCATAATTACAGGTACAATACAGTTCAAAAGAAAAAATAAATAAGATAAAAATATTTATAGACTAAGAAACTGAAAAAATGAAAGTTTTCTTTTCTCCTTTTTGTTTATTTGCTATCTAATCATTTGAATTTTTGGATCATATTTGAGGGTGACTCAGCAGTACAGAGGTTAGCGCTGTCGCCTCACAAGAAGAAGGTCGTAGGTTTGATTCCGACGAAGTGGGAACTCTAAATTGACTCTGTGTGTGTGAGTGTGTGTGTGTGTGTGTGTGTGTGCGTGTGTGTGTTTAAATGGTTGTATGTCTTTGTTTGTCTCTCTATGTGGTGATGAACTGGCAGCTCGTCCACGGTGTCACCCTGCCTTTGCCTTTGCCCCTTGACAGCTGGCAGGGGCTCCAGCAGACCCCCACCACCCTGCCTACAGGAGGAAGCGATTATAGAAAATGGATGGATGGATGGATGGATTAAATATGAGGCTGCTATATAATGACCTTTTCAGTTGTCGGTTTGATATAACAAGAAGCTAAACATGTTGGGTTGGGAGTGGCTAGAGTGGTAGCACCTACTAAACTCTTTAAACTGTTCCAAACCTTTTGTTTTATTTTTAATCAAATCAAGAAATTTAGTTGGAAGACAGATTTTTTATTGGCCAGAATCAGATTTTTGGCAGACCCAGTTTATCCCTCAATGCTGATTGTGAATTTAAAACATACTATTCCGCAAATACACAGTTCATTGATTTAGAATAGAGTGCAACTGGGCGTAAAAGGAAGTAAGCGGGGGGGAAAAAACATCTTTAAAAGAAATTAATTTTAATTACAATGTTACCTTTTGTCACATCCTTGTTCTGTCTCAATTGAACGTATGTTCTTCCATTTCTATTTCAATTCTTTTGTCTCCAAATCAGGGATGTCTGGCCAGCGGAATGTGGAGACTCTACAGTGGCTTCTCTTTCTGACGCACCTCTCTGGCAAACAGCCGCATGGTGAGTGCTCAGCGTTGCGTGACAGAAGAATGTGGTTAAGAGAAGTGTGGTGTTTGAAGCGAGCGTGGCAGCAAGTTGTGCGGATGACTTTTGCTTCCTTAAACACCACTAAAGCAAGAGGAAGCATTGAGACATTTCTAGTGCTGTGTAAACAGAGTGTGAACCCAGGACATGCAAACCACTGTTTGAGGTGAATGTGATTCCAAACAGTTTGGGGAGTGCCTAACCCTGTCAGGCACTACTTCACAACCAGCCCTGCAGTCTCCACAGCCGTGCACGTGACTTTTTCAAAGGATGTTTGATGTTTGAAATGATGCACCAACAGCAGATGTTGCTCTTTGTGTGTCAACTGTAAGCTTTTCTGTTTACTTTGACCTGTGTCTCAGTGTCTCCCAATCTTTTTTTTTTTTTTTTTTTTTTTAATAAACTCTTAGCGTCATAAAATTAGATGAATCATCTTTAAATGAGTAATGTTTTAAAATCATCTTAAGGATTTTCTGAATTTTCAGGTGGAATTTTCCAATTCCTGATGCACCAACGAAGGATCCGCTCCAGGAATGTGATGGTGATGGTGATGATAATGACGATGTGGAGATACCGCTGAATTGCTACACACTGTTAACAGGCTGGAACTAGAGCTAGACTTTGTCAGTCGGTTGGCCTGAAGCAGTTCTCAAACTTTCTCTGTCACGCCCCACCTTGGAGGAAGACAATTTTTCATGCCCCCACGCCCCCACCCCCACATTTGGGGCTAGAAGCCCCAAATTTGACGTGGCTGTGTCTTTAGGGATCCCGACGAACCTGCAAGTGGCCCCATGTGTCTATGGCAAAGTTGACTTTTGACCCCATAGACTTGCATGGCGTGAGGGTTGACGGTTTGTGTTCACGCAGTTCATCCATCAGCATTAATGTAATCACTGCACATTCATTTCTCACTTGAGACAGAAGAGTCAGCTGTTGGCACCCCAGCACCAACCTTGGACTGTAAACACCCGCTGCTTTGTTTATGGTAAAATAATTATCCCTTTGACAGTTTGTAATACTTTTCTGGGTGGGTTACAAACTATGAGGAAAAGTCATTGCACTGTGTTGTAACAAATTAACAAATTGGAAAAAGAGTGTGTATGCAATACTTTGGACACAAAAAGGAGTTGGTGAATATGAAATTACAGGTTATGAAACGTGCATTTCCTATTTTAACTAAATAAGTCTATGTTCTGAAAAGTTGGAGCTCAGACCTCGCTGGCGAATGCCAGTTCTGCTCTGCAGTTTTTGTTTTTTTCTTTAATTTGCTGAGAAGTTTTTTTGTTTTTTTTTAACATGCACTGCTGCTATGTGACACGCCCTGCAGAGGACAGAGAGTCGTCTCTGGGGCGGGGCACATTAAAACAACAGCTTACTCTCTATTTTCCTCATAGCAGTTGAAACACGTTTGCCGTGTCTTGTTTTTCTAATCAGAAACGTTTTGCCTCTTATAGTCAAACGCAGGTCCAGTGAGATGTTCTATTCCGAGGAAACTTTCTCCTTCTTTAGAAAGTGTCCAACTGACTGACCACTGCGGCCGCTGGCGTGCCAGGGAGGTGTACGGTCCGTAGCGCTCGCTCTAGCCATGTGTACCGCTCCAACTTTAGTGCTCAAACGTGCGTGGGCACGGTGCGGATTTGGAGGGTGGATGTTTCTGTTGTGCCCAGAAGCAATTTTGAGTTCTGTATCTCATATGTGCATGCAGATGTGGGGTGTGTGCAGGCAAATTATGATAAATCATAGTTTGAGATGATTATTTTATTGTTATTTGTTCCAAATGCATGAAGCACACACAGGGGCCTACTTGTTATTTCTTGTTTTTTTTAGGCAACAATGAATGCTGAACAATATAAAACAAAAGTATGCCATAGATCACCAAAATATGCACGTTGTGTAATTGTTTTCTTGCTTCGTGTAATATGAATCTGTGAGTATTTGGCCACTGAAGAGGCTGTGAAGAGTGATTGGGTCAGCTCGAGCTTACATTTTCTTTTTGGCGAAAGTGTTTCTTAAGCAAAGAACAACTCTGGGAAACACATTTTTCTTCCACAAGCTTCTTAAGAAGGTTTGAGAGAAGCTCTTTAGGCTAAGAGCTTCTTAACTGATCTGGAGAACCCGGCCATTGTCTTTCAGCATCATGTAGTCCGATGTATTATATCCCATATCTTAATGCAGAAAAGAGAAGAAAAAAGATGATCTAACCCCAAGGCGGTATGTGATAGACTCAACTGAGAACCAACATTTAGCTGAATGAATGAATGTTTCCTGGGGGCTTCCAATCATCATTTGTCATTTAAGACTGAGAAACACAGAAACTCTCTGTTGAGTTATTCTGTATTGGCAAGTTTCTCACTCTGCTCCTTCGAGACAATCGATATCAGATATGAACAAAAGAAAACAACACATTCCCCCCTTTTATTTGGTGAGGATCAGTGCCAAAGCATTCTGTTGAACAGCTGCCAGCCTGAGCTTTATATTTGCAACAAACTAGGATGGAGGACTCTGTGATTCCAATCAATCAGCAACAACCACGCCACGCTCATCCATCATCATCATTTTCAAAATAAGGCAGTAATACTTGGCATGATGTCCTCTCGTAAAGTGCTCACAGTTTTCGTAATATGCAAATTAAGCCAAACTGGGAGATCTAATCAAATGATCTAAAACATACCCTCGCCAGACGCGTTCCTCAACCAATGGTTGTAGATGCTGCTGGAACTGTTGCAGGTTACCGCAAACCAAAAATATTACGTAATTGCTTTGTAACTGCAGTTTTACAGACCTGCTGATCAAAACGCGCCAACCACATATTAAACAGGAATTAATTTAAGGAGCCACCTCCAGTGAACTGTAAAAGAAACCAAAAAAAAAGGAGAGTGCAAAGAGTCTGATTTTTTTTTGTTCTCAACTTCCTTGAAGATATAATTCTGCCCATGCTTCCGGCTGCAGTGCATACACATGCATGCAATACACTTATGCCCCTAATGAAGGTTAACTAGCTAATAACATTTCTTGTTGTTTGCATAGTGTCACGTCACCCCTTGTAAAGCACGCATGTTTAGCCACCTTTGACTGACACACCAATCATGATCACCACTGCATATCTTCAACTTTCATGGCTAGATGCAATACAATTGTTTGCTGTAATATCCAAATCATTTATGATGCCCATAAAGATTGCTTTGCTGTTGTCATTGTCGGTAAATTACAATAGCGATATGACTCTTAGCCACTGTGTTGTACCGGAAGACATAATAATATGATCACAATAACCTCATATAGCAATAATTAAAAGAGTCCTCTGATGAACTTCTAATTTGTCCAGAGTGTATCCTGTAGCCTTCATCCAATGACAGCTGGGATAGGACCCAGCAAACACCCTCCACCCTGAGTGCAGGAGAAAGTGGGTGAAGAAAATGAATGAAAGCGATGATGTTACTGTTCGTAGTAATTAATAAAAACATATAAACATGTGGAAAAAGTAATTATTAGATTAGATTATAATTAATGAATATATTATAATTAATCTATTTAATTATTAATCATTATTAATATTATTTAAAAAAAAAAATGTAATCACTGTAATCAAACAAATCGTTTTTATCATTTTGCTTCCTAAATTCACATCTCTATATTATGTTGTAGCAAGTACAATTTATTGTAGTGCCAACTGGGACGCTGTGCACCGTTATTATATTTGGAATGAACAGCACAAACTATTCTATATCAATATATTCAAGACCACAACAACAACACCTGACTGGTAAACTCACCCCACCACCGGCAACAACAACAACGACACCCCTGTCAAACACGCAGTCCGATCCAGCCGGCCCGGCCCAGCTGCTCCGCCCCTCCCCGGTCCCGCCCAGCGGTGCCGCCCAGCGGCCCGACCCCACGGAGGAGACAGGCGGCGGAGGATCATATGACGGTAACAGTTTTTGACCGACACGAGCGTAGACACACACGGAGAGAGAGAGAGAGAGAGAGAGAGAGAGAG
>NW_027466054.1:5287500-5352500 GCF_046127955.1 Nelusetta ayraudi | reverse complement strand
GCAGCCTGTTCCCACCCGTTCCCACCTCCGCCTTGTGCGTTGTGATGCATCCGCCCGTTTTTCCCCCCGACCTGTTCCATTATTTGTTATGTCCGTCTTCAAACGCGTTGCGCAGCTGAGACTTGAACTGTCAGCGCTGCTCTCGCTGAGCGGTGGGATCTGATGTGCAGCTAACAAACCTTTTAAGTTGAGTGATGCTGTCGCTGTCGAAATGTCATATTTACTCAAGTAGCATGAGTTGTAGTTTACGTTGAATTATTTAACTGTCATAAAAAGTAATAATGCCCACATAAACGTCACCATCGCCACAATTAAAGTCTTACCGTGTGAAAAAAAGACTCAGAGTTTGCAGTGTGATGCAGTTTTCAATGGCAACTTTTCACTTTTTTTTTTAAAGTCACTTCAGGTTTTCTTTACGTTGCCGTCCCACCAGCGTTCCCACTCCTCTGTTTGTTATGTGACAAACTGAGTGTGTTGGTGTGACTAGTGTAGGGGTAGGCAAACGTTTTGACTGGTGGGCTGCAGTGCGTTCAAAAATTTGACAGATGGGCCTATAGATCTGTAGGAGAGATGCATAGAAAACATCATGTAGGTTTAATGTCAATCAAAAATTAACAACAGCAAGGTTAGAACAAAATATTGTCTGTTGATGTAGTGTTTAGCCCAATACTGGAAGGACTTTTAAAACACAATGATTTGCTTACTGTTGATATCAATTGTTCAAGTACGGCGGGCTGGATTAAAAAGCTCAACGGGACGCATATGGCCCCCAGGCTGTAGTTTGCCTATGCCTGTACTAGTGTACCTTTCAACACCCGCATCCGCTCACATCGGTGCCGGTTGCACAGTGGAGCCCAGCTTTAGGCCTGACGGCTTGATTCACCGCCAGTCAGTCAGCGCCGTCTGGGCCGTCCTCCCGGTGCCGCTTCTCGTTTGCCCATGTGAGTAATTGTGAGTGCGTATTGTGCTTCTTAGCGATGACCTACTTTTCAAGTGCAACCCTGATTTGCTGTGTCACTACTGGCGGGGAATATTTAGACAGATGCGCTGCGCCGGGACGTCCACCGTGGGGACAGACACTCCCGTCTCCGGCTGTTCAGCCTTCAAACCTGGACGGCAGCTGCAGCTCTTCAGTCTCAACCATAAAAACCCCCTTATTGATCTTCCCAACCTTCATTAGAATGCCTTTATTTTAATTGATCGTAAATTATCATTGTATTGCAGAAGCTGTCGACTTATGGTAATAAAAAAAGTGGGAGGTTTGACAAACCAAAGAAGAAGAAAACGGAAATTAGAAGCTTACTATGAGTAGTTTGGCTTTTGCTGTAGAACTACACGTCTGTCACAAAAACATGAAGAAACACCTGAGAGCTTTACACACTGCCCTGATCATCACACCCTTTCACACCTTCCAACTTTTGCCTCCCCTTTGCATGTGTTGCAGGCTGCTGACTAGCTGGACGTTTGAAATCATCCCAAAAAATGAATCTTGTGAATGTTAAATCTGTCGCGGCAGCAGCAGGTTTGTTTAAGAAGCGCTTAAACGTCACCACACAACTCAGTAGTTTTGCTTTAAAGTTCTTTTTCCCACATTCATGATTTCTTTTGTAACACACACGCACACACACACACACACTCCCAGGTCTTATTATCACCTGTGTGTAGGTGTGTGCGCGCGCGTGCTTGTGTGTGCTTCAACAACAATAGAAGAGGTCTTTGACCTTTACTTGAACTACAACACAATAAAAGAACTGGATTAGAAAACACACCCTCCAACACACACACGGTGGCACGCACTCACCCTCACCCTCCCTCCCTCCCACTCTCTCACCCGCCACCTGACCACCAGGGTGAGGCTCCTCCACCATGTTTGCACTCTTTGGGATCCAGGGAGGCAGCATCCCGCGCTCCCATTGGCCGGCTGCCCCATCTGGACTTGTGTTGCTTGCGTGCCTCACTTTGTGTGTCTGTGTGTGCGTCTATGTGTGCATATGTCCCGCAGTGGGACGACCTATGTTCTTTCCCCATTTGTTAATAATTAAAGGCCAACTTGTCTCCACACTGTGGACTTTAATCAGGTCTCTCTTTGCTAACACACACACACACACACACACACACACACTCCCTCGGGGTGCATTCTTGACAGTCAGTGTTGCTGCGTTGCCCCAGTGAACGAACACTCTCACACACACACGCATGGAGGTGAAACCAGAGCGGCGGCAGCTGCATCTGGCCGTCCTGGCTGGAACCACCCATGAAAGCTCGCACACCTTTGATCTCCACACCCGGCGCTCCGCACTGGGTGTGCGCTGGTCGGCCTTCTCATTATACGGCCCCGCTGCCCCGCTGCTGCGCAGTTGTCAGCGCCGGCCGGCTTCTTCTAGCTGCTTCACACCTGGAACTGCCCCCAACACGAGTCTGGTAAAAAAAAAAAAGAAAAAAGAAGAAAAGACTGCTCGCTAAGTCGTTTTCGTGCGTTTCTCTGAACGGCAGGTATTTTTCTAGGCAATCTCTTTTTTTAGTGTGTGTGTGTGTGTGTGTGTGTGTGTGTGTGTGTGTGTGTGTGTGTGTGTGTGTGTGTGTGTGTGTGTGTGTGTGTGTGTGTGTGTGTGTGTGTGTGTGTGTGTGTGTGTGTGGTGGAGGGGAGGGAAAGAACATAAAATGTGACAGAAAAATTATGTTCAGCTATTGTCTGGTGTGATTCACTGGAAGTGAAGGGAGACATTCCCAGACAGTCCTCCCACACCTGTAGGCAACTACACCTTGAGAGCTTCACATGTTCACCTGTGATCACCCCTGTGTGTGTGTGTGTGTGTGTGCGTGCGTGCGTGCGTGCGTGTGTTGAAGTACATTTTCTCGAGTATAGTTTTGCTTTTCAAGATGTGATTTTTCACTTTCACCGCATCCTGCAACCATAATGAGCAGTTAATTTGCCAGTTTTTAGTATGAACTAAAACCATCTAATGTTGCAAAATCCATGGTGCCTCGATCTGAGGCCAATGTCTGGTTGAAATTGAGCATGACGTTGCATTTTTATTGTCCCCTCTAATAATTTTACATTGAGCTCATAAGTTTGACATGGAACACAGAATGAGATGCTGAGATGAGAGCGACTTTACTCTAACTTTGAAATGATTCAAACAGTTGTGAGATCAGGTGGTTTGATTTGCGTCTTCAGGCCACAGAGTCGAGGGTCTTCACCTCCTGTCCGTTTGCTTGTGTAAACATGTCGTGTATGTTTCCCCTAATAATAACATTTGTTTCTCTGCGTCTTTTATTTTGTAGGAGCCTGCCCTGCGCAGCCATGCTGATGTATGATTACCCTTTCAAGACAGACATGGAGTCGGTAAGGAAAATGCACTTTTCTTGTACAAACATGTTTTTCAAGTGTAACACATGCACGAACGCACCCCCTCCCACACACACACACACACACACACACACACATACACACTTTACCTTCACGCCCGCCTGCTACGTGTCTAGACAGACTGGTTCCCACATTCCTGCTCTTCCTGGACAAACAGGCTGCAGCACAGTGGACATTTGCATACAATGACTACACACGCTGCCAGGCAGCCAGCTAACGACAACACGCTCGCCCGCGCACGGCCGTGCACGACCTGCAGCGGCCGACATTTTTTTGTGGCGGTTGCCGGGGGAGTGCAGTGGTGGGGGGGCAGGGGGGGGAGTGCAGTCGGGGGCTGGGGGTGGGGGGTTGTTATTCAAGTCGGAGCGGAAGTTTTCTAACCTCGTGCTCCTTTTTGTCCTCTCAGTCGATGTACTCGTCGCTGATGAAGACCCCCGAGTCGTACGGAGTCATCTTCTCCCACCCCACCAGCCTCTACCACCCGGCGCACTTCCACGGCCTCGGCCAGGCGGCCCAGGCGGCCACTAACCCCGCCCACACCCACCAGCTGGAGCCGGTGGACCTGTCGCTCACCAAGCGCTCCTCCTCCTCCTCCCCCTCCGCCTCCTCCCCGTCGTCCTCCACCCCTCCCCGCTCGGCCGCCTCCTCGCCGCCCTCCTGCCGCACCTCGCCGGCGTCGCCCTACTGTGCGGCCAGCCGCGCCTCGCCCCGCTGCTCCCCCCCGCTCGCCCAGCTGCGCTCCTCGCCCTCCATCACCCTGCCCCCGCCCGCCGCCTCCCTCCCCTACCCCATGGTGGCCCCGCTCATCAACTCGGGCGCCGGCGTCATCCAGGGGTCGGGGGTCATGGTGTCCCCCGTCATGGTGCCCCTGTCCGTCCTCTACCCGTCCTCTCTCCACCTGCACCAGCCCATCATGGTCAGCCCGCCCGTCGGCGGCGAGGACGAGCGGAGCCACAGGAGTCGGGAGCACAAGGCAGGTGGGTGACGAGGCGTTCAGGGTCTCACTCTGCTGCTAGGAAGCGGCCGATCCTATTTTTAGTCGAGACCAGGAGTGGGCAAACTATGGCACGGGGGCCATTTGCGGCCTCTGTTAGGCTTTTTAAATTCGGCCTTTGAAATTTAAAAAATTTAGATTAATAGTAATAGTAATAATAGTAAGTAATAGAATAGTTGTATAATACATAGTTTCAGTAAAGAGCTAAACACTGTGGGATTCAAAAACAGATGTTTTGTTGTAATGCCTTCAATAGACATTTAGGCATATGTTTTCTGCTTATCCCATAATATATATTTTTCCTCCCATGTGGTGAGTCACCAAAACACTCCATCCATCTGCTCCTGCTCCGGCCTTCAGTCAACCTTTAGAACCCATTGTGGCCCACCAGTCAAAAAAGTTTGCCCACCCGTGGTCTCGATATCGTGTACAAGATCATTTGGGTCATTAGCATTTTGCTGTAACATTTGATAATTTAGCGTACGTGCAACCTGTGAAGAAGATATTTCAGTAAAAAAAAAAAAAAAAAAATCATCTTTTTCACGTTTGCATAAACTGCCAGTTCTCCCTCGACGCGTCAACGTTGATGCCCATGTGTCGTTTGCTTCCGGTCTGCCCAGTTCACGTCAACCCTCTGCAGCGGCACGCCGACGCCCACATCCTGCACAAGCCAATCAAAACCGAGCGGCACTCTGAGCTCACCAGCGACATCCACGGCAGCCAGATAAAATCGTCCGTCATCAGGATACCGCACGAGTACGGGTGAGTTGGCTCGGCGGGTCGCGCTCTGAAAAGACGTGCGCAGTGCGTCGTGTTGCCTCACTGCCTCGCAGACGTCCTTCACAGTCGAATGAGTGCCTGAACCTGACACTGAAACCATCCACCCAAATGAAAGGAATCGATCACGAGTCATGACTTCAGATCTGACGGATGCCACACGCACTCAAACTGAGATTGTGGGAACACACAGACACATTTTAATGACATTTTCTTCGCACATTGTTGCATTTATTAATATATTATTATTGATAGATGATTATTCGCTGTTAATTGTGCTCGTGCGTGAACCGTACTGTGCCGCGGAATTGTACCGTGCACAAGTGTGCAGTACAGAGCGCTCACGCTAGTCAAGTGAACTGTACTTAAGGGCTCAGACGTGCTGGGGCACGGTACAGACTGCCTGGAGAGCACCTTCACACAACATCAGGCCCAGTGGCGGCCGTTACCCCCTTTTCCTTTCACTCCATGCTATTGTTCTATGAGTGTCGGCAGCGCAGTTCAATAGCCTAATTGTCTAATGACAAAAAAAATAGAAAGAAGTGGGACGGACATGCAAAACACTGTTTTGGCTCCGCTGCTGCGCGTCGGGCGTGTCGGATTCCTGCATTCCACCGCGGCGTCGTTGATTGTGTTGCATCCAGCGGCGTCCAGCGGCGACGTCGCTCAGCACTATCAGCCTCCTATTGGCAGGCAGAACTTCCTCCTTCCTGGCCGTCTCTTCACGCGCTCCTAGCCGCTCCTCTTCTTGGCTCAGTATTATGGACATAACTTGTAAAATAATCCAACCGGCTATATGATGTAAATAGCTTTTTTTCCTTTATTACTCTATAGATATTTAATTTTATTTATTTTTAATTTTTATAATTTTCCTTCTTTTGCACTATAGTGTTGTTGTAATTGTGCAAATTTCCCCAATGTGGGATTAATAAAGGCGTCTAGTCTATTCTTCTCCGGGGTCACATTTTCACTCTTATGCCGTAACACCGGGCTGCCGGAGTCTAAGGGGGAGACGTTTCCTAGGCGAAGCCACAAGAAACAACATTTGTGACATTTGTGCATGTTGAGAGAAAACAGTGTGTGTGTGTATCTATCTGTCATTACTTCTTCCCCGGGTGTGTGTGTCTGTGTGTTTTGTCTTCCCCCACATTCCTGCACACAAAGCCAATCTTGGAGGTATTTATATTTCAACACATAACACCTGCTCTTAACTGCTACCAACGCACGCACGCGCTCATATTCTCACACACACCTTATTGCAATACGTTTGCTCATGTCTGCAGATCATGCGTGTTTAAGTCATGTCATTTGACCTCCTGCCCAGCTCGATCTCTTGCCGTCTGCTCGGACCGCACCTTTTGCGTCAAGTTTCCTGCAGTTTGGATGGTGAAATGAAAATGACACAGGAGCTGAGAGGACAAAGCCAAGGCGTGGCACACACACGCACGCATTAAAAAAAAAAAAAAAAAAAAAAAAAGGGCGGTGTGTGTTTTTTAACTTCCTGACTGTTAGTGGTTGTTATTGCGCTGGGAGGCCATCTGCAACGAGATAAAACTTGCTCCAACTGAGATTTGCGGCTGTTTTGTGCGATACCAGCGACACCGCCTGGTCGACCCGGTTGTCGCCATGACACCAAAAGTCAAACTTCCTTCCCCCCCCCGTTTGTGTTTCAGGGGCAACAACCCGTCCGTGATAGTCCACTCCGGCACACACCACCCGCTCCCCGCAGAGTCTCCCGACACACTGAAGAAGAGGCGAATCCACCGCTGCGACTTCTCCGGGTGCAACAAGGTGTACACCAAGAGCTCCCACCTGAAGGCACACCGCAGGACGCACACCGGTGAGCGACCCGAGTCGCGCATGAACCCTGCTTTATGACGCGTAAAAGAAGAAACTTTGGCATGTTGAAATCAACCAGTTGCTGATTGCGTCGTGTTTTTTTTTTTTTTTCTTTCTTTCTTGCATTTTGCAGGTGAGAAACCCTACAAGTGCATGTGGGAGGGCTGCACATGGAAGTTTGCGCGCTCCGACGAGCTCACCAGACACTTCCGCAAGCACACGGGCGTGAAGCCGTTCCAGTGTCCCGACTGTGAGCGCAGCTTCTCCAGATCCGACCACCTGGCGCTGCACAAGAAACGCCACCTGCTGGTGTGAAACTTCCCACCGGGGCGACTTGAAAGAGACATCGGACTGTACCACTTTTACTAGAAAGGGCTGTTTTGTTGTTGTTGTTGGGTTTGTTTTTGTTTTTTTTAAAGAGCTGGCCTTTCACATTGGACTGGAGTGGGAAAGGTGTTTCTCAGGGTGCAAACTTTAAACCCGTACATTTGTTTTTAACAGATCCACCAGCAGCTTGTTACCTCTGAGCAGTTGCGGAAAGGCCATGCACTTTTTTTTCGCTCCCTCTCTGTTAAAACAATGGCTGCAGCGCCTCAGCTGGCCTGAGAGCAGCACCCTCTTGTGGCTGCAGATGCAAACTGCTACAGACTCTCTACACACCACGCTCAGGCTTATTTTTGCATCAGCGGCACTTTCACCGAGTCCATTTACAGGAAATTTTGTAAACCTATACCCACACTCAATAACAATAAATATAATGTGAAACCTTTCAGAATGTATCATATTACACCTACTGTGCATTGTGTCATAGTGACAGTTTTCCAGCGGCGTGGCTCCTCGCAGCGGCTCCAATATTAAACTGCTCCATCACAGACGGCCACATTTAGAACACTATACACCTCATCTGCCTCTTCAAGCTTGCTACATGAAGTGTCCATTCAGACAGCTTGCGTTGTCATCCTACACATATGCATAGAGCACACACATAGCAAAAACATGCACTTCTTCACAGTTCAGTCCCAGTCTTTTGTGCTCTCTGTGTTTTTTGGGGGGATTTTTAAAAGTGGGAGTTGGTCATTTTTTCAGTGTTTTTATTTTGAAAATGTGAAAGTTGCTGCGCAGAGGCATTTTAATGTTGTTGAGGAAAATGACACCACTCACTTGGTTCAAGGGTTGAATCAGCAGAAATGTCTCGTAATGTCGTGTTTTTAAATGAACTGTTTGGTTTGTGGTGTGTCACCGTTGTAGCCTTTTTGACACTTTTATATTGGGGGGGGGACTGAAAAATGGGGGAATTGTCTGAATTATTTTTTGTAAAGGTTGTATTCCAGCCCTTCATCCAACAGCATATTGTGTTAATAGGGAGAAGCAAATGTTATTTAATCAAACATTTTCATAGTCAGGAATGCCTTCACATTTTAAGGGCACAATGTAGTGTTTTACAGCTACTCGAGAACAAAAAATTTCTTTTGTTTATTGCGTCTTTGTACATGTTCTACAATGTGCACTTTTTTCCCCCGAAGCCAAACTTTTTAGCACCATCAGTTTTTATATTTAAACATCTGCCGGTCAGGTTTCTGTCAAACATTTAACTGGTTCTGTTGGTTATTGCAAGAAACTCTCTCTCTCTGTCTCTCTCTGTCTGTCTGTCCCTGTCTCTGTCTCTCTCTCTCTCTCTCTCTGTCTCTCTGTCTCTGTCTCTCTCTCTCTCTCTCTCTGTCTCTCTGTCTCTGTCTCTCTCTCTCTGTCTCTCTCTCGGTCTCTCTCTCTCTCTCTCTCTCTCTCTCTGTCTGTCTCTCTCTCGGTCTCTCACACAAACAGTCCTACACACCTAATTTAGTGGCTCAAATGATCTACATTTTATTCTGGATATTCTGTGCTTGTAAATAATTTTGTAACTGCAAATGTAAGTTGTAATATATATTGTATATTTTATAAATTGATTATTAGACTGAAAGGGCAATTAAATTTTTTATTAAGCATGATTTGAATACTCTCACAGTAATGATTATTAAACATCTGTCTCTTTTTAATTTTAACATTGGCAATTCAAAGGGAACGTGTTAAACTGTGAATACATATTTGTACAGGTTTATCTGCAATGTTTGCATTTGCTATAAAACAGAATATACCACCTATTAAAGATAATGGTAATATTTGTACAAAAAAATGACTCGTGTCCTTAATATGCTCTTTTTTTCCCCAAAGACAGTTGATTTTGCTGTATTTGTTTCTTTTACTTTTTAATAGTATGGGGGTTGGGAGACTTGTCGATGACAGAAAATACCGCTAGGTACTGATCTATCAACATTTACTGCCAAGTCTGTCATAGTTTCATTTCACTTTTCCACTCGATTTCATGACTGCTTCTCCTGCACGAGTTCACTGGGGGTGCGTGGAGTCTGCCGCCACTGTCTTTGGGCAAAGCATGGCCGTCACCACAATATAATTTGGGGATGGTCACGTCCCCGTCATCTCAGTTGAATTTGAAAATAATTATCTACCTGATATTATATAACATTTTCCTAAAATTCTTCCCAATGTTTTCACCATTGTTTTCATACAATGTTGTATCATCTAACATTCACCAGTGCTATTTAGAAGCTTTTTGGCATGCAGCACAAGCAAACATGTAGCAAATGCTTGCCATTTCCAAGCGTTTTATAGTGTGTAGAACCACTGTACGCTGCCTCACTGCCAAGTACAAGGAGACAAATTCTGTGGGAAACGCATGGCTGTTGCTTATATTTGGCAAAGAAAGGGAGAGGTCTTCAACCCTAACGACATAGTTTCCACAGAATATGGTGGTGAGAGCATCATGCTCTAGGGCTGTTTTGCAGCCTCAGGCACAGGGAGCCTTGTTTCGGCGCATGGCATCATGAAAAAAGAAAGTTATGTGGAAATTTTGAAGGATAATATGCAGAAATGTGCTCATAGTCATAGCAATCAAGAACTTGTCAAATTTCATAAGGGGGGGTTAATAACTTTGGCCTCAACTGTACACATTAGCTCAGAGCAGCAGAAAAAACACAGTGAGAGTGGTTAAAAACATCGCTCATGGCCTTTTAAAAACGAACAAACAAAAAAGCACCGTCTGCTGAATAGGAATATGATGTTGGCTCCATATTCCCAAAATTACCCAAATTATTTTCTAATTCAAGGTCTTTTTTTTTTTTTTTTTTTAAAAAAAAAGCTTCATCTTTTGCTCTCATTCCAAATAAGTTGCCAGTTTCTGTCCTCTGCATATTACGCCAAATTATTACACTGACTGGGTTTATCCAGTGGACCAGAACATAATAGTAGTCAGTGATTACAGACCATGCCGGTCTTGAGGAAAAAGAATAAAAGATGGAGATCATTTACAATCTAAAAATATGGTTAAAAAAAATAAAATATGTATATATATATATATGTGTGTGTATATATATATATGTGTGTGTATATATATATACATATATATATATATATATTTATTTATTTATTTTTTACCATATATATATACATATATATATATACACACACACACAAAAAAAAGGTGGGCTCGTCCGGGATTTGAACCCGGGACCTCTCGCACCCTAAGCGAGAATCATACCCCTAGACCAACGAGCCGCGGTGCAAATGCAGCGAAAACTTTGCTATATATACACCTACGTGTATGTAACTATACATTTGCTACCATAGTTTACCCATAAAATATAATTGGAAAAAAAAAAGAAAAGAAAAGAAACACAAAAGAACATTAATAAATCATTTTTGATAGACTTCAATTTTCAAACAATTTTCAGACAATGGCCAGTTCGCGAAACACAGCAAATGAAGGAGATGTACGTCAGACTTCAGGTTAAACAGCTGGTATTGATCAAAGATATGTCAAATAGGTACAGCACAAAAAACGGGTAGATATTGCTGAAACAACTAGCTACACATAAACGTTTGGGCGGTCGTAAGTAAATAAGTAGAGTAGAAGCATTGACCAGGTGTGAATGATTACTCATTACAGTTGACGCTACACGGACGAACTGCGAGAGACAACCCCACGGTTCATAGCACGAGCACAGTGGCAGCCTCAGGGCCCGTCACAACATCTTTAGAAGTAGGTACCCAAGTTTGCTCATAATATAGTTAGTCCTTTAATAATAGGACGAGTTAAAGGCAGGCTAGAAAAACATTTGAATTCTCTTGTAGTCAAAATACAGTTTGGGTAATATCATAATTGTTTTTTTGTTTTGTTTTTTATATGGGTTTGTTTGGGTTTCTTTTTTTAGGTGCTGGGTTTATCAGTGCTGAATAGCTAGCAGGTGGGTGTCCTGACCAGCAGACGACGTCGCTGGGCCGGGCTGTGAACTCTCTCGGCTGTTCTACTCTTTGGCACAGTCGGCCAGCGGTCTGCCGACGTGGCGTGGCGGAAGAGGAGCTGCTTCTGGCTGACACCAAGCGGGTGAGCTACACTGACACTTCTGTCACTAACTAATACGCCTTTTAGCCTTTCTGCTTTGTTTTGCCTGACTCAAAAGTGGGGTAATATTCTGGATTCGCGAGACTGCTATGCCGTTCCATCAGTGCGCTGCACTTGTGAACTTGTTGTGACTTCCTAAAACACCATAACACTGTGAATAATAGACCAGTTGTCAACTGGCCTTTCAGTAAAACTGTGGTCTCAACTTCTTTGTGGCATCGTGCTGTGCTACTGTAATTTTTTATTATGTTTTTTTTTTTTTTTTATAATAAATATCTCAGATAGTAGGTTGTTGTTGCGGTTGTTCGTTTGTTTAAGCTGTCTGATCATTTAGTTTATTTAATCTGTCTGATCTTGTTGTGGTTTATTGTCTGTCTGATTGTGTACTTTTAGTTTTCATAATCAGGACTTATTCGACTTCCAGAGGAGTTTGGTGAATATAGAAGGAAAATGCATATATGCATAGAAATAATAACAATAGCCAGTATTGTCGCATCATTTCTATAGTGCCTTGTTCAGTTGGCCATACTGCTGTTCTGAGATGCATGCCTTTTCGTTTCAGCACAAATCTTTTTGTTTGTTCTGGTTGTCATAGATGCTATTGTGCTCGACGACTTTTTTCTTGAATGACAAAGCCTTTTTTTTTTCTTCTTTTTTTTTTAACCTGGCACAACAAAGTAATGCAATTTGTTTGGATCAGATCATTTCTGTGTTGTAACAATGCTTCCTGACAACTATTATACCACTGGGATGTCTGTTTATTCTCATTTTTACTAAATTGCTTTATGTTTGTAAGAACCATGCAGTTGTGGGTAGAACTGAATATTAGTCAAACCTTCTCTGCCATTGCCAGACTGCTTATTTTACCTTTGCTACTGATTCTTGTTTTGATTGTGGTACCTCCAGGTGCTCACAATGATTGTTGAATGAATGGTTCCTGATTAGAACATGTGGAGGAATATTGTGCTCAGTAATAAGTCCAGTTCCTGCCTACGACATTTGGATCACAAAGTCAAGACTTGTTGTCATTGGTTGCAGTGTTAATGCAAAGTGATGCATTGAGACTCTGGCGTCTCATAATTATTATATATTTTTTTGTACTGGTTGTATTAAGGTGACTGCATGTCGTGGCAATCCCATACCCTCAGCCTGGGACCAAAATCCCAACTACATTATCCCCTGAGACCAGCACCACAAACAGTCACAAGCTTTTTGGCATTGGTAGAAGAAAAGATTTGGCTTTTTTTTATTTTTATTTTTTATAGATGCAACCCACATTCTCATCGTCCCATGAATGGATATTTCTTGTAAAAGTAGCATAATTTAAAAAGGGAAATAAGCAGCTTTCCAATAATAGTTGTTGTTGATAAGTATCTTTGCAACAAATACATTATGCAAACACACTTTCTTAGCTGTAAGCCAAGGTCAAATTCATCAGCGTTTATACCATCAGCTTGTGATTTGACGTGGATAGTTGTATACCGCTAGATGGCAGTGTCGAGCCTAAATGTGTCACTGCATAAGTGACTTGCACAGCAAGAATAATTCCTCCAGTATTTAACAGGTACAGAACAATTAACGGTACGTGTTTGTTGTTTTTAATCCACTCTGTTATTCAAAGTGCAATAATAAAACCTTTACATTTTTAAAGTATGTTGTTTGTATATAATCTGGCTTCTAAAATAAGAAAAAATGTTTCCAAACATTCTGAATTGACAGTGAACTAAACTTTAATGCTTCCATGTCAGGCTGTGGATCAGTAGTTTTTAATATATGTGGGTTTACTTGTTGCTTCTGTATGTTTTCTCTTGTACTTCTTCTTTAATATAAATTCTTTCAAACACTTTCTTTTGTCCCCCGCAATGAACCATGAATTTCATTAAGGTAAGACGAGTAATCAAGATTTAGTCCCCAAAATATCAACCTCAGCTGTTAAACTAAAAAAGTAAAATTTTTGACCATTGAGTCATTCCATCTCGGACCATTTGACTTAAACTCCTGACTGATGTCACTGCTGCTTCAACATTTCCACTTCAGTGTTGTGTTTTGTGGTTCTGTCTGACTTATGTAGTGCAACACTCCTGTGTTGCAGCACCTCGCTCAAGCATTTCAGAGTTTCCTTCCCCTCAACTCTTTGGGGAAATGACACCCTGTTGAATTGTAGAGTGTTGGCATTGAATTAGTATATTAATAATTTATTACAGTTCTTTTTCGTTAAAGCTCTATATGTGTCATGTTTGATGAATAAACATCATGATTCCACTGATCTATAAATTGGGGTTTGGACAGGAGCAGAACAACAGACAAGTGAAAGCTCTCATTTGTGATTAATATTGAAAATAAATGAAACTTTCTAAACAGAGGTATAACAACAATATCAATTTTGCAGGTTACCATGTCCGACACTGGCTCTCCTGCAGACCATGCGTCTGGCGCCACCACCCCTCCACCTGACCACCCCCCTCACACTGACCCGCCCCCCTGTCAGGATGTCCCAGCAGCCTCTGCACCACATCCAGCTTCTCCACAGATTCTTCTGGCCGCTGAGAGCGTGGGCTCCCCTCGCTCCAGCGGCGAGACGCTCATAGGGTGCAGTGCCACCGAGCAGACTGCACAGGGTCCAGCTGGCCAATCGGAGCCTCCTGCTGAGTCGCAGGTGATGGAGTGTGATCAACCAGTGAGTCTGGAGGCCGAAGCTGCAGATGAAAATGTAGAGGTTTGTAATCTAGTTAGTCCACGGTGCGAGTTGTTTCACATTTGTAACTTTTCCAGTTTTTGATTTTTTTAAAGTTTAAAATCATCAGGGAAACACTTGAAATTCATATAGCCTAGCGTGCTAATCTTTTATATACATATGTGTATATGTGTATGTTCACTAACGATAACTTTATAATCTCCCATATGGCAGTGTGAGAGATTTATCAATGTAACATTTAACCTTTGTCTTGGCTCATGCTTTTCCAATATTCAGTGACATACAGAATGGCTTTAAGGTCGTGTGTGTAAGATTTTATAACCACCACCCCACATGTGCAAATAAAAAAACACAACCAATATATCACTAAAATTTGTGTAGTGGCCATTTGTCTCATGGCTAAAAGCTTTCATATATTTCTGTTTACTTTAAAGTACATTTTTTTGGGTTGTTTGAATTGATTTTAGAGGCTAGTAAGTACTGACTATTGCTGTATGTGTGTGTGTAGAAGCCCCCCGAGAAGAAGGAAGGTTGGGGAGGTTGGAGTTCATGGGGAAAGTCTCTTCTGAGCAGTGCTACCTCCACAGTTGGTAAGTCCTTGTTTCATTTTGTATTTTTCCTGGTCTTTTTTTCAGCTGCTCAACCTTCCTCACTCTCACTTCACCTTAACTGTCTGTCTTTGCACGTGTCTGCGTACAGGTCAGAGTATGACCTCCGTTAAAACCAAGGCTGGAGAAGCTCTGCGTCTGCACCGGACCTCCGTGGGAGAGGAGGCGCAGGAGCAGCTAGACGCAGAGGAGGAAGAGGAAGAAGAGGAGGAGGAGGAGAAGGAGGGAGTAGATGAAAAGGGAAACAAAGACGACGGTGACCCTGCGGAGGCGACTGCCGCTGCTGGCTCGTCGGGAAAGGGCGTCTTCTCCACTATCACACACGCTGTGCAGAACACCGTGAGTCCAGACAAACGCGTTGTCTTGAAAGATGCCTCAAGATGAGAATAAGCAAGCAGATAAAAACAGTGGAGGGAAAACGTGGTGGTGCATGTGTACCTGAAGCGCAGGTTATGATCTGTGGTCACGGGACAGTGATGCTGAGGAAACTTGTTCTGAACTGCACGTCACATCAGCTGAGAGTCCAAGTTAAAGGTTCAGTGTGTAAATTTAGGCTTAATTTATGATTTTTATATTGGTAAAAGATGAATATACTGCTCATACATACATGAATAAAAGTGTATACCCGCAGTACAAAAAAAATGATTTGGTTTTCTTACCCATACAACGGTTCTTACATGTTAAAGAATATACATAGAGAAATAAGAGTCTTGCTCCTAGTTGGCTGCCATCTTCTTTTAAGGAAGCCCACCTAAAGTTGACCTAAATACAGGAAGCTCTAAATGAGACGGGCCTCCTTAAAAGATTTACACACTGGACCTTTGAAGACCAAATAGTGATGACAGTTGAACACAATTAAAAAGCAGATGCCCCAACCATTCTGTGCAAAATGGTATTGTCGCTTTATATCCAGCCTGTGCATCAGACCTTTTCAGACTTGGACTTGACTTCTTGATTCGCTCTGCTAAAGGGCAAGTCGGTGATCAGCGGCGGTCTGGATGCTTTGGAGTTCATCGGCAAGAAGACGATGACCGTCTTCGCTGAGGGCGACCCAGGCTTCAAGAGGACCAAGCTTCTCATGCAGAAGACCATCTCACTCAGTCAGGCAAGCAGACACGCACAACAAAGCTGTCGGTCTGTACTATTGGAGGAACCAGTGTTCAAAAACATCTTTACAGTCAAATCACTGCACAGTCAGTTCAGTTTTGTCTGTATTCTTGCAGATGCTGAAGGAAGCGAAAGAGAAAGGGCGTGTGCGTCTGGCCAACCAGTCGATGAGCACGTCCACAGCCCACTACAGCATTCTGTTTGATGACTACCAGGGGCTGTCGCACCTCGAGGCCCTGGAGATCCTGTCCAGTGAGAGTGAAGTTCAGGTAGAAGAGCCAGAGTGAAGAAGAGCAGGCGGCTCTTCAGAGAGGTGCTGACGCAGTCTCTGTGTTGTCTCAGGTCCAAGAGTTCCTCAGCTCACTGGAAGAGGAGGAGCTGCAGGTGCTGAAGAAGGAGCTGATTTGTATCAAGGATATCTTCATCAAGCAAGATGAGGATGCTCAGGATGAAGATGATGATGATGATGATGATGATGGTGATGATGAAGATGAGGATAAGAAGGAAGAGGGAGATGGAGAGTCGGTTAACAGTGATGCAAGTTCCCAGTTACACTGTTTAACTCCTCTATGTGAGTGACCTGCACCCAGTCTGCTCCGACTGGAACCTTTTCAGATTCCTCTGCAGCCCAGCATCTCTGTCTGCAACATTATAGACAAGAAGCACACAACAAAACATGTTCCAAGATCAATAATGCATTATGCTAAACATCATGAGCACAGAAATGGTGGTTGGGTTTCAAAATGCCTTAATATGGGATGAAGTGCTGCATTTAAATGATGATGATGATAATTTCTTAATGGGTTTTCTATGAGGAATACACAGTAATTGCCAGGAAATATTTTTGCATGATGTTTGAACAACAACACTAGAAATCAAAATCAAGTCGCTTTGAGCCTCTGAGAAAATAACCTGTGAATCGAGGCAGAAAATTACATTTCAGTTTACATAACACAAAGTCGTCCCCCAGGTTTTTAAAAGAAACTAGCCAGTAAGCCAGTAAACGGCGCATTTCTAGCAAACACAATGACATGGCCTTTTTTTTTAAAGCCATCGTTTTTTTTATGTATATATGACAGTATTGATCTGATTGCTGTCACGTAATAAAAAATGTAAATCCTAAAGGGCAACCACGTTGAAGGGAAAGGTGTTGTCACAAGAAACAGGATTTCTCACAGGAAACCAATATTGTTCCTGTTTCCGAGCCGCTGCCTCCACCGTAAAGTGGAACGATGACGGAGAGACGGCCGTGTGAGGCTTACGCTCTTCATCATGTCACGCCAGCCGCGTTGCATCTCCAAACCTTTATCTCACATCATCCAGAGTGGCAGGAGCCCTCAGGCGCTGTTCCAGGCAGACGGGCGTCCCTTCACCTCAGCCACTTTTGTTTTTTCGCAGCGTCTGATCCAGGCTCTGCGTTCATGCAGTGCCCACCTTCATGCACCGCAGGATCACAAACAAAACTCAATCTGACAGAGACGAGCTGCTCGTGTGGCGGAATTTAATTGATCTAAACTGGTGCATTGAAGCCCAGTGGCACTCTCATTACATGCTACACTATACCGGAATCCAACCAAATTCTAGGATGTGCTCAATATATATGTATATTTTTAAAGCATCTGTGGTTCTAACTGTTTGCACTAAAGTGGCTGCATGTCTGTGGCTGTTTCCGCAGCTTCCGACGGTGAGGAGTTTCTGAGCGTGCTGACGGAGCTGCTGTTTGAGCTTCATGTCGCAGCGACGCCCGACAAACTCAACAAGGTCGGTCGCACGGCTGAGTTCTACACCCCCGGTTCACATCTGAGCCGCTTGTGCATGAGTCGTTTATGTACATGCAGATTTATTTATTTATTTAACCATAATATAGAGACAAGATTTAAACAAAAAAAAAAACAACAATTATACAGAAAGTGCTGGAGAGGTAAAAAACCCAATATGGGCTTGTTCAAGGAAACCTCCCCAATAGTAAAGATAAAATAACAAATGAAGTAGAATACTCAAAATTCAAACAACAATAGAAATACCGTATTATAAGATTAAAAACAGTATAAAATGAAGAGTAAAAGTCATAGTTTATTTATTAACATAATTCACCCACATATATTTTGTCAATGTGGATTTTTGAAGGCCTGACATTCAAACATCCCAAAATGGTTTAAAGTTTGACATGACTCACTGTTGTACGGTGATTTCCTGTTTTATAATACAGCATTAGTCATTGAATATTTAATGCAGCCTTTTAAATAGCGAATTGTAGGATGTAAAAAAAAAAGTTGGCTGTCGGATAAAAATAGCATCACTTGAAAAATATTGTTTCCCATTAATTCTCAGGACCAGATCCTTTGTCCCCATTTAAACCTTTCATTAATATTTCACGCTCGCCTCAGACACATGCATGTCAGCCCTCTCCTGCTGTTCTATATGTAGTGTCTTCAAATCCTCAGCGCCACATTAGCATATAATCGTGCTCGTGCATCTCATTACCATACATCAAGACTACCATTTTTTTTTCTCCGCACGAGGCTGACGGGTCTTTAATATGCATTTTCAGGCCCGAATGAAGGCCCATAATTGGGTAAGCAAGGTGGAGGAGGCCGCAACTACGGAGGCGGTGAGCAGCGAGACGGCGGAGCAGTCGGGAGGAGCGGCTCCACCTGGAGAGGACGAGAAGGAAAAGAGGGAGGTCGGGGAGCAACAGGAGGACGTGGTGACAAGAGGAGAGGATGAGAAGGAGGGCGACCCGAACTCAGTGCAGGTGAGGTCACAGCAATGCCACGCATCGCTCAACTGCTGCCTGCAACAGTCAGGGGAAACACCTCCTCACCGTGTCTCTCTGCCTCCCAGTCTGTCTACCTGTCGTCAGTAGGCAGCCTGGCAGAGGTGACGGCCCGCAGTATCGAGCAGCTCCACAAGGTGGCAGAGCTCATCCTCCACGGCCAGGAGCTGGAGAAACCAGCCAGAGAGCAGGCCGACATCCTCTCCAGGTGTGTGTGTGTGACAGTGAGTGAGAAAGGAAGACAAAGGGAGAGGAGATGTTTGGGTTTTTGTTTGTTGCTAATATCTATCATTCATTCCAGGTTAACATGTGCCATGTGTAAGGAGGTGGGCTGTTTGTCCAAGAAGTTTTCTGCTACACTCGTTCGAGTCGGGGTAGGTGTCTCTGTTTGCAGTAGCCAGTGTCTATTCCCTATTAAAGGCTGTGATATGGTTGAGCTACATACAGAATCAAATGCAGGGGACTGTGGCACTAAACAAATGTTACCTTTTTGTGTGTGTGTGTGTTGTTGCGTAGACTGTCATGACTTGCATCAGTGAAATATTGTGAGGTTATTACAGGCGTCCTGCATTTTAAGGACATTTAGAGTAGTATTGAGTAACAATCAGTAGGATGGGGACCTCTCCAAATATTGATGGGTATTTTACACACTGGTGCAGGCTGCCACTTTGTTTTGGTGTACATGCAGGGCTGATTGTCCCTGTTTAAAACAAGAACAACAGTTGTTGGGTTTTTTTTGTCATTTTTTTGGATTTACCTCTGTGTTTTTCATCCTTTGGTGGCTACGAGCCCACTGGGTCCTACTAGAGACGCCATACGGCTCTCAGAGGAGTTCCCATAAGTGCAAATAATTCCCAACAGCTGGCGAAGGTAATTTTTAGAAAATGGCTTTCGGACAGTTGTGAATAGTGTATTTCTGAGGAGCTGCCTTCGTCTGCAGGTTTATAAGCACGCATGCATAATAATAAGATCAATGACTCATCACAATGTTTAATGGTGAGACTTGGAAGCATCATTCCCGCTCGTGGTTTTTAATAACAGAAGAATCATCATCTATGTAGCGCTTACGCATATCATGATTAATTGATGTTTTCTTTATTGCAAACTGAATGCATCTTCCAATGAAACAATTGATTTTTTTTCCCCATTAGTGTTTGAGTGTATGTATGAGTGTTTTGAGTGTTGCATCCTGTGTCTCAGGGCCAGAGGAAGGCAGAGGAGATAAATCCGCTCATCGACAGTGTGCTACTTGAGGTGAGATGCTGTCAAGCTTACAGCATGTTTATTTGAATTAACCGATAAGGACATTAATGAGCTGCAGTGTCAGTCACGTATGCGATTAGATGTGCCTCAGTGTTTGTTTGTATGCTTGTTAATTACCACAAAAATCACTTGAACCCTTTTTTTCTGCTTGAAAATTCAGCTGATCATCTCAGCCTTCATTGAAACAATCTTTTATTGTCATTTTAGATACTGATACTTTGTTTTGTATTGAAATTGTTCCTCATAAATAACTGCAGTGGGGTCTTCTTGACACATTAGATTCTAGACTCTGATGGGGTACAGCATTAAACCCTTCAATAGACGCTGTGACTGAAAAAAAGCCACGTTCTGGTTTCCATGCAGATGTTCTTTGATCCATGAAGCTCAGCCATGCATTGTCTCGGAGACAAGACTGAACCCCTTTCTCTAATAGCACGTATCATATTTTTTAGGCAGGCCAAAATTCTTTTTATTTTATTGTAGGCCAGATGAAGAGCAGTGTGTGAAAACCTTACTTGAACTAATTGGAATTGGTCTTTTAAAAAAATGCAGCATGTTGGAAAAAAATCCAAGTGATGACCTTTGGCTGTTCTGATGACATCAGGGGGTTTGGTTGATGTCATTTGGCTGTTTCGCCAAATGGATTTAGTAATGACATCCTCAGAAACGACAGGATTGGAGGTTTACCAGCAGAACACTGCCTTAGGAAGTAGCACGTAGTACTTCACAAGTAGCGTGCTTACGGCAATTTCTGACTTTATAATCCAAAGAAATATTTCTCCTGTTCAGTGATCATCCACTGTTCTGAGATTTAAGTGGGCCGAGGGAAAACTGTCATGTGCTGCCTCTTAAATTTACCACATTTATGTCCCACAAACAATAAGACCGGTATGTTTGGTTTTAAATCGTTTTAATGACGATGTTCACTGTCCTCAGGGTTCCAACAGCATCAACTACATCGAGAACGCATTGCAGCTGCTGCTTCCGATCCTGCAGATTTCCCACATCAAGAGACACTCTCAGTCCAGCACAGAGCCAGCAGCACAGACACAGGACTAACACACACACACACACACACACACACACACACACACACACACATACGCTCGCACTCTTCAAAAACACTAACTGCCCACCTGCTTGTCTTAATTTATCTATGATTTACTGTCTGAAAGTCAGATTATTACATTATGTGCTTCACACGTATTATGCTTATGGTAAAGATGTTTAAATATAAAATTCTATTATTTTCATTTATCAATTGTTCAATCGAAACTTTGTGCAATGGTCCATGTGCAATACGTGCATCTAATGATCTGTTGTGGTGAGAACAGGATGTCACCTCAAAAACTGAACTAAACACAGAAATATGACCAACAATGTTCAAGAGACATGAGGCATGATGATGTTTTAGTTACACTCCATATGGTCGAAATTTCAATGTAAACCTTTATACAACACTTGTGACTGAAACATGTAGTTGAGGTTAAATATCAGTATTATTATTTTTTTCCCCAAAACCGCCCACTTTTGAACCTTAATTTATGGTGACATGGAATGAAAAGCTAAAACACCGAGGTGTAGCTAATTTGATAACTCGATTAATTTTAACAATTCTGAGAAATAATAAACTTTTTTTCCTAGCAACCAATTTAATTTGTATCCTTGTCGTGGATTTACTCAAGCCTCCCATCACATCAGAAAATCCCCCCCAGCCCTTCTCCTTCTACTGCTGCTTCTTCTGTCGGAGGTAAATCGGTCTAATTGTCTAACCAAGTGATTGCTTAAAGCTTCAACTTGAAATATTGCCTGAGTATAAGCCCTCTCGTCTCTCTCACTCTCTCTCTCTCTCTTAGTTGTGGCCTGTCTGTTTATGAAAAAATCTATAAAATTAATTCTGATTCAAACTATTTTCATTTGTGTCTGTTCTCATTCACATTAAGACTGCTTATCCACATTGTAGAGTCAGTAGGAGCAGGATGCTTCCTGTTGGTCGCCTCCTGCTTTTCTCACATCTAAACTCAACGTGTGGCGTCTGTGTGTCTTTCTCCTCAAAGTCACCGACTGGTCCAGGCAGGTTTTGACCAGTTGAAAACTGCTCCTCTGGTGCTGCGGTTGCTGCTCTACAGGATGTGCATCCCATCTGTGTCAGTGGAGGTGGCATGATGGCTGCGATGATGCAGACATGCTGAGTAGGAGAGGAAAAAAACCAAACAAATATATTAAGAAATTGACTGAAAACACGTTGGACATGAAGGAAAATCAGGCCTTTGCATGCATGACCCCAGATCAGGTTGAGTTTGTAATTCACTACTACTATCTATGCTGTCTCACCATAACAAATACCGGCCTCCAGAATTTAGGTCTTCCATTTCATACAAAACTGAACTTCTTGCTTTACTTTATTTTATCTTATTATCTTATTTATGATCTTATGAGACAATAAACAATTTGTATTATTGTATTAACTATTGGATTCTGGGGTTTACCTGTACTAGAATGGTCAACGGTTCCATCCAAAAGGGTTTTGATGTCATCTGTAAAAAAAAAAACATGTTTGTTTAGTTTTTTAAACAGAAGTCACAGAGGGATTGTGAGTAACTTTTTGAATGTTACATTTGTGCAGTACTCCTACCTTGACTTTCAGCCTCTTGAATTGGTGGCAGTTCTGTTCCATTGATCGAAACTGTTAATCATAATAATCATGAATCATGATAACTGAAGGGTTTTAAAACTGAACAGAGGTGTGTTTGTTGACTAACCTGCCCAGGGCTGGGTAACATTAAAGTCAAGAATTCTCCCTGTTGGAGAGAATTAAAAATGTTATCCAGGTAAAATGAATTCAGTACACACTCTTATTAACCTAACCTGAACCTCCTGTCAAAAACAATCACTTGCGTTTGTCTGAGAAGAGTTTAGAATCCTAAACTTAAATTATTTCAGATTGACCTAGTGAAGAGTTGCAAAGTTGTTTTCAGTCCTTTCTTTTAACAAAAAAAAAAAACATTATAATATGGATGTTAAAGCTGCCAACTCATGATGACCACTTTAATTTTTTCTCTTGTCATTCCTTCCTGCCTCTCTTTTGCCCAGTCATCATTTGCAACTTCTCTAATCTGTGGCGCTATACAGCTCAAGTAGTTCTCTCTCTCAGCACCTGACCTGCTGGCTCCTTGGTCCAGCTAGTGCCCACTAACCCTCATCACTACATCATCACACTCATTCCTCCCTATTTTCCTGAAAACACTCGGCAGCCAAGTATTCCGCTTACTTTACTAGAATTCTGGAGTGGTCTTGTTGTTCAAGTGGTCATGGGAACGACATGATCCTAAAATAGATGATCAGTTACTGAAACCTATAAACGCATCAAGATTTTTGCCCAGTGAGCTATTTATTCATTGCATGTTCACAGCTTTGGTGTTTCTCTTTTTTTTTTTTTTTTTTTTTTTTTTTTTTTTACTTCAAGTCAAAAGCACATTTTTTCTTGAAGAGAAGTGCAGGACAACATGAATGACTTGAGTTTTACGGTTCAGCATTTTTAACACAGGATTTGCCAACGAAGGTTAAACGACTTAAGATTTGAATTTTGCACCATGTCCTTGGAGAGACATCATGGTATCACATCGTCCCCACATGTGGTGCACGTAAAACCTTTATTCATTTATCGCATGTTGTGTATGTTTCAAACATAGAAGTAGAAACTTAAAAAAAAATCTTGGAAAAGTACCTTTGGACTGCTTAGAGGTGACTTCACAATGTGCAGGATGCACCTTGGCCTTTTCTGTCAAAACAAGAAGCATATCTGGTTTCATTAAAACGTCCCAATCTTTAAGGTGAGCGTGACGGGGAAGAGAGGGAGGAAAGACAGAGTCTTACTGTAGATGAAGATCTGTTCCAATACAGTTGAGAGGATGGCCAGCAGAACCACACAGAGCAGGACCAGCCAGAGCACCCGCAAAGCACACCGCCACTCACCTGGGAGACGGGAGGACCAGAAGAGAGAGGTATGAGGTTAATCAATCAATCATTAGCGGGACAGTTTTTATTTTTCTCCATGCAGCCTATCCAGCCATTTGTTGAATTTGCAGCTCTGCCCTGCGTGCTGCTGGAGGATTTATTTTCTTCATGCTTCCTTATTGCCTCCAAAACTGTAAAACCTGCCTCGAGCTCAGACCCTTCTGGCTCGTAATACTGCATCCTAAGTGTCAGCCGCTAAAACCGTTACAGAAAAAAGGAAGAGGCGCAACCGCATGTGTGATAAAATATTTCAGATAAGGAAATGCTGATAGTAGTGGTGATGATACAGCAGCAACCTTGTGCAAAAAAATTAATTAAAAAAAGCCAAAAGTGAGGGGGTGGAAACTTGGTTATAAAAAAATATATAATGGCTTTCCCCTTTTTTGACTCGCAAGCCCATTGGAAAATATGACTTCAATTAGCCTTGAGCTCAGGGCAATGTTGAAGAAAAAAGCCAAACTGAACTCGGAGATAGAAAAGGCTTCTGGATGGGAGGAGAGAGTGGATGGAAACGGTGGAGAGGCGCCCGTGCTGAGGGAGGAAGAATTGTGGAAAACCTTTTTTTTTCCAGAATAGAATAATGACTGCGGGAACAAATTCAGGGTTGAATTACTTTTTAAATCAGACCTTAAGCTAAAACTGATTGGCTGCTTTATTTGTGTTTGCCGCGCCAACTTGTACTGCAGCCACGCCGCACAACGCGCTGCTCCTCCATCCTGGCACCGACCTTTGGACGTCACTCTGGACGGCGGCCGCTGCGTTGCCGTCATGAAGGTCTGGTTGGCGAGCCAAAGGAGGCAGTGGCTTTGTGCTGCGGGGTCGGAGGTCGGCAGGCAGCAGTAAAACGCCTCTCCTTTTCCGTCGTCCTCCTTCGCCCATTCCCCTCCTGCGCCGTCCTCCTCCTCGGGCGGGTGAGGCTGCAGGGAGCTGTGGTTGCCCAGGCCGTACAGGGTGAGGTTGAGCTCCTGCGTGTCTCTGAGCCGAAGCTCCACAGAGACCTCGAAGAGTAACCTCAAGGCTGTAGGTGGATACAGGGACATTGTCAAGTCATTTGCCCTGACAATAACAGATGTTTTCGCAACTTATAGTATGAGGACAATGAGTCTTATTTGGTCTTGTTGCTTCACACGGTGACAAACAGCACTAATGTTTTCTTGCTGGTGGTTACGTGAGGAGTTTTAAGTCACTTGGTTCCATGCAGTTGATCATAACTAATGTCTGAATGTTCAAAATGGAATGTTTTTGTCATTGTGTTCTTTTTTTTTTTTTTTTTTAAGATCTGAAGTCTAAATATGTGTACATGATGGTTGGTTTGTTTGTTTTCCCTGCTGGTACCATTAATATCTCAACTTATAAAAATTCCTCGACCATCTGTTCTATGTCGGCGTCACTGTATGTGAAAGTCAGCAGAGTTTTGACAGTGATACCTGAGGATGAGAGGTTTTGCTGCAACTCAGCCATGTCCAGATCTGTCTCACACGTGAACCAGTTCTTATCTGAGTCTCCCCAGACCCTTGAGTCTGACACAGGATTCAGGCTCACTTGGTTCTCTTGTGTGCAAACCTCTTTCCGTTTTTGCCACTCTGCAGTCTGCCAAGAGCTGCACTCATGCTTCCCCATGGTTTCAGAGCCCCCTCGTCCCCCATTTCCCCCCGCTACCGTATCGCCTCTCTGGCAGGACGGGTAGGGCAGACACAGGAAGTTCACTTTTGACACTAAAACAAAAGAAAGAAAGAGAGTGATTTTTTTTCTGCTCTCTAGGAGTGAGGCACAATGTTCAAATCAGAAGAAGATCTTGAAACAAGAGTTCCTGCCTCCAGTTCCTATCTGACTGTTGAAGACACAGGAAACAGAACCATAAAGGGCGAACATGTGCAGAGAGCCTGAGCCTGCAGCAAAAGGCTCTCATAAAACAGAACATTCTCAAAGCAGCAGAATACTGAAGAATTGCCTCTTAGTCTCGTATGGAGTTGAACGTAATGGAATGAATTCAGTGATTCATTTGAGTTTCATTTGAGTTTCTCAAAAATAGTAATGCATGGCAGTTCAAGCTTCTATACTCATGTTGTACATAATGTCACAATCAGAAACACGCTGGATGAACCTGAAGCTGTGACCGTTCCAAGGACCCACCTCGAGAGAGGATGAAGAATTCTGGGAGGCAGATGATGAAGACGAGGATCACAAGGATGAGGAGTTTAGTGAGTGTGGCTCTTGTCATGGCTCCACCATGAGATCAGACACACTGACGCACACATGGACCGAGGTCAATGGCGGCTGCTTCCCTCTCTAGAGACAAACAAACATATCCATTGGCACCTTCTCTTGGCCTCTCGGGGTGAACTCTCTCCACGGGCTGCAGCTCCAACTGTGAGTCTGCCACAGAGACGCAGCGACACAAACCCAGACATGTGTTAAGTGCAACTTCACTTCCTTTTGCACTTCCTGTCCTCAAACAAGCGAGAAATGGAGCGTTCAAGACGCAACCGAAACTTTCCAGCGGCAGCGTGTGAGTAGAATTGTTCTGTTTCTGTCTGAGGGTCAGCGAGGCAGCCGCTGGGCACTTTGAAAGAAGAGATATGAAGACGTTTCAACTGTCACTCTGTGTGAATGGCAGCGCACACAGGTCACAGGGTGATCGCATTGTGTTGTTGTCCATTTTTTTAAAAAAAAGAGAGAGAGAGAGAGAGGTCAGCTGATTATGCCGAAAGTTTCTTGTTGAAAAAAACAGTCAGGATAATGAAGAACTATTAAACAAATAGACAACTAAAATATTCTGCGTGAAAACAGTAGAAAATGCAGTATTTAAAAATACCTCACTAACAAGTTAGTGTTTCACTTTGAAAGGTTTCCTGTTATTTTTGATTGAGTCACTGTAAAAACTGTGCAAAATACATGCTAAAGCATAAACTAAGAGGAAGTTGCATCGTTAGTTTCTTCTCTTCGTTCCACCAAATATACCACAGATTTTTACATTTCTCAGATTAAGCCCGAAATATGAGTCCTTCCATCATGGTTATGATATCTACAGTCAGATTTGTTAAAGTCTTTATGGTAATTTTGACAAGATTATTTTTTTATTGCAGTAACAGCAATGCCCTCGTACACACAGGCTGCTCGTCCTCTGCCGTGGATGGAGCTTTATAGGTGTTCGTAATGCAGCTGTAAATTAATTACCTCTCTCTTTATCCCTTTTATTACTCATTAAAGGGTTTTTTTTCCTCCTTTGTGCTGCCTGACGTGGCCTCTGTTGGGCTTCTGAGAGCCTCTTATCAAGGTTGGCCTTTCAGACACAGACAGAGGGAGGCAGACGCAGAAAGGAGGGAGGGAGGAAGAGAGAAAGAGAAGATCCACTACTCAAACATACAAACACAGTGATGAGCCTGGCTGGCAGGTGGAGCCTTATCTCCACTACACAGCAGCTTCCCTCTTTCAAGGCTCAGTCAGCCGCTCAGAACCGTGTCAAAGCTGCAAAGACCTGGGAAAGAAAAACGGGGCACACACACACACACACACACACACACACACACACACACACACACACACACACACACACACACACACACACACAAATTACTTTTCGTCCTTTTATGTTTTCTCCAAATTCAATGGATGTTTAGTTGGACTGTATATATGTTTTGTGAATGCAAGATTGTATGTAGAATGTGTGTGTGTGTGTGTGTGTGTATAGATAAAGAGAGATAAATTGACATGATCTTCAAGGTAGGAGGGAAAGCAATACAAGAATGAAAAAAATATTTTCAATTTTCCTTTTTCTAATTCATTGTTCTGCATTTCAGGGCAGCAGCAGGCAACGGCAGCAGGCTCCTCGGCTCTTCTAGGAAACCAGCGGTAAGCGCGGCACTCAGTCAGCCACCTCAGACACAAATCACTGCGAAGATGCAGAGATATTTTTAGACCGCCACACTGAAACGTTAGATTGAATGTAAAGACACGATGAGATTAGGGATTTAGTTTCAGGAGAGGATATTCAAGAACAGACCACGGCTCGCCGACACAGCGCAGGTTGCGCTTGTATTTCAGGCATCACATGTTGTTGTACATCTGATCCTCCTCATCGTGTCCTTGCCGGGACGGCTGAACCTAATCCCTGGATGTGCTTTATAGAATGAGGCTCTCAGTTTGGCCGAGGCCTCAAAAGCTGGGTTGGATTTCATCCTATTTCTTCATCATTTTATACATGTGTTTTATGAAGTGCACGATCAGTTGTGTCCTTGCAGTGAGTGACCTTCTAAATCAGTTTTTTCCCACCATGCAACACAAAAACATTAACCTTTGCACGACATTGCTCAGATTCCTGCTCATCCATCACCCATCCATCGTCAGCATTCTCAATCAGGGATTAAATTGCATTGGTTTGCATTGGCAGGCGGCTTCCTTCTGGCACCATAAAACCAAAACCACCAGTCACATTCCAACGTTTGCCTCCCCTCTCCAAATGGTTTCTAATGGCTTTTATCCAGATGGATATATTCCATGTGTCATTCCAGGCTACAGAAGTGAAAAGTTTTATTGTTTTTTTTATTAGATCTTTCTTGCCACAAGCTAATGCACTAGGGAAAACAAGGAGTCATTTTAAATTGCCAACAGAGGTGACAAAAGAATTCACATCCTGTACTTAAATAAAAATATGGATACTGGGGAAAAAAATAAGAAAAAAAAGCACTGCTTCAACCCCTTTACTGAAGTATGTGTAAAACAGTGCAGGTTCTGAAATGTACTTATGTAAAAAGTAAAAAAGTAAAAGAGTTTGTTTTTTTTTTTCAATTAATGAAACAATACATTAGAAACAATACACTGAAAACACAACAACTATAATGGTAACAAGTGAAATACAAACAGAATTTGTATCTTTTTAACACTTTTAAACACAATAGAAACTGGCATATTGTGACGTTTTAGTATTCGTCAAGAACCAGGCGTTGTTGTGGGTTTGACAGCTGCTTTATTGTAGCTCTGAACTTGATTGATCCAACAATCCGAACCGGAGACAAGACACGTCCCTCGCTCAACTTCCTCTAGAACTCCCTCCAACCCGTGTGCCCGCCCCTTTTCCCAGGAACCCCCCTGCACCTCCTCAAAGGGACCTTACACAGACCCCAATGACAGTAACACACTTCAAGAACGTTACAATATTTTTCCAGAAAATAGCTGATATTTCAGAAAGAAATGCTGACGTAAAATAGAGATACCTGAAAAATCTAAGGACAGTATCAAAGTATTTGTATTTCATTACTTCCCACCTTTGACTGCCACACGTCATCTTGCCCTCAGTCAGTTCATTAGCAGCACGGCCTCTGCAGCCTGCTGCAGCAAGCTAGCAGCCAGCAGCGAATGATCTGATGCAAGTTTCAGCTCTGTTTTGAAAAGCAGCATCTGGCTCATATAGAGTACTGCCACCACATGGACCATGTGTCTCTTTACTGAATGAAGGCTGGGCAAAGGTGTGAATCAGTGTAAGGTGGAGCTGCAGATTTGTTCCCACGTATTAGGTGCAAAATGGAAAACTTCATGTTATTTCAGTCTCGGCATAATGGCGTGGGGCAAGGAATGAACTTCACCAAGTGAGCATGTTTTTTTTTCCATGAAAGTTGGGGTAAGCACAAGGAAAAGGGGGAAGAGGAGGAGGAGGATAAGGAGGAGAGCGTTGTGATTTAGCGCTGCGTCAGCAGTATAAAAAAAAAATCCCCTGGCTCTCCTGAGATAGAGCCGCTCAGAAGCTTTATCACTTTCAAAGGAGAATTACAGTGTTTCCTGATAAGCTTGTCATTATGATCTGATTTTTTTTTTTTTTAAACGGCGATGAAGGTTACAGAGATATCCTGCATGGCTGCAAATCTGTCTGTCTGTCTGTCTGAGGCTTGCAGCGGATTTCTCTGCTTGAATATGATGTGTTCTTAACTCCTACTGCTTTTGAAAGATGAAAAGTCCCCTTTCACATTACCGCTAGGAAATCTAAAAAGCTTTTTCAGATATTGTTGGTTCGTGTTCAGGCTGTGGAAAAAAGCTATGGGAGGAAACGTGTTGGCAGGGGGAGAAAGTGCCTTAGCATCATGAAAATAAAACGGGTTGTTATTGGGTGAATTCACATGTGTTTTGTTGGTCTCACCTTTTCTTTACAGTTTTTTAATGTGTGTGTGTGTGTGTGTGTGTGTGTGTGTGTGTGTGTGTGTGTGTGTGTGTGTGTGTGTGTGTGTGCGCGTTCTCCTCTGCTGCAACCTTTGCTGGTGAGAAAATGCCACGTCAATAAAAGCTTTTTAACATGAGGAAAAATCAATGTGCTCCTGCTCACCCAATAAATGTGTAGCTGCCTCTCATCGTGCTGTAGCTTGGTGAAAAAAAATACAAATATTTTGCTTCAGTCAGAAGAAATTTAATAGTTGGGGATTTTTTAATGTTTAATTGAGATCATAAAAAAAACTGACTGTGGGGGAAGAAAAAAAATCAACAAAACAATTTATTTGTGAGAACACAGTTTGAAATGTTCTATATATCTCAGCTCATCAAGCTTTATTACTCCAAAGTGGAAAGCAGGTTTTCAGACACGGCCGCAATGAACCGCACAATAAAAAAGATTGAAAAACAATAAAAACACACTTTAACATTATAGGTGTGCGGAAAGGAAACATCCATCCAACACCCACGACTGTTTTTCCAATTCCAAAGATGAACTGCTTTATCTTGAATGTTTGCGTACATTTATCTTTATTTTGCATCAAATACGGTGAGGTCCAAGCAGAAAGTCAGGAAGCTGATATTGGGATATTGTGAACTTACATAATACTGCTTCATGTCTGCTGAATGTGCACACAGAAATGAATGGAGACACAGCAACCAGACTGCAGGTCAGTGTAAAGGAAATTCTTACTTACTTTTATCATGCGGTCTGACCTTAACATTTTCAGACAAGTTCCACTGTTCAACTTGCCTTTTATCCACCAAACGCAAAACATGTTTGATAATATCGTGTGTTGCAGAACTCAGACTGCAACACGACAGTTTGAAGTAGCTGGCCGTGGAGAAAAGATCACTTATTGATCTGTAGGCAGCTTTCGTCCCCTTTTCACACCATTTTTCAAAGAGCTCACCAGGCATCCTCCAACAGCTTTATGAAAGATGAACACAAACATTCTCCTCCTCCTCCTCCTCCTCCTCGTTCTGCCTGGTGTTTTAAAAAGTGTGGCTTTGACTATTCTTGGCACGTTGTGAGGCCCGGCACAAAGAGAATAGAATTAGCTTTCAGTCTGCCATTAAAATTGAAACGCACAAACATACACAGCACAAAAAACATTTCCTGGTGCACGAGAGGTAATGTTATTTTGGGAAGTTTATTCTCGGGATAATGTTATTCATAAGCTTGCTGGGAGCAGATTTCAGGAGAAAGCCAGCTGGCGAACCTGACAGCAGTGACTGTTTTCTTCCCGTTTGTGTTTTGCATAGGAGACGTTTTCTGTCACATGAAAGTTGTTTCTGTGCGACCAGTCAAAAGTCTTTGTGGCCTATAAATAAATAAGAGACAAGTGAAGTCATTGTAGTTTGATATGTGCTATCGTAGATCTCCAGACTTTTTACTAGCAATACTTACTGTCATAACTGTCTGATAAACTGGAATCTCACTAGTAACACAAAAAATAAATTAATTAGTTATTGATTGATATTGAATTAGTTAGTGATCGTAGACCAATTGTCAGTAGGAGATTATTTGATGCCACTTTCTATTAAGTACACACTTTTGGCAGTCATAAATCATTTGTCACTGGGACTTTCATGTAATCAACAATCATGTCATGGATGTGTTCACATATCAAGTAACAAAAACTGTGTCTGTTTCTAAATTAATTTCTAATGTGTATAAATGTATGAACAATGCTTGTAAATGAAGCGTAAAATATTTACCAGCAATTTAAGAACTGCTAGAAGTGTGTACTTGTCACACAGTGTCACAGATTACTCTTTTTCTGGAACAGGTCGAAGCTTCGTCACACATTTTTATCAGTGCTGTGATCTCCGTTTTAGCTTTCTGCATGCAATAAAAACGGGTTGTTGCTTTTTCCATCCGAGTTGCTGGCCAGCATTTTAGTCACAAGTAAGACAAGTGAGACGTTTCACATTGATGTGGTATTATGATACGTGCGTAAAAAGGCCATTTAAAGACAAATTAATTTCGCAAGGCAGCTTTATTAATAAAGCACATTTCATACATGAGGCAACTCAATGTGCTTTAAATGATTGAAAATTTAAACATTTTATAAGCTTTTTTAAAAAAAAAAAAAAAAAAACTGTCTTCAAAGACAAAAGTTCGAAAACATCATAGTAAAATATAACAAGATGAACAAAAGCACTCAATTATAAGCATTAGAGAGAAGATGAGTCTTTAACCTGGATTTAAAAACATTCACACTTGGGGGTGACTTCACTTCTGTTGGCAGCTTATTCCATTTGTGTGCAGCATCACAGCTGAATGCTGCTTCACCATGTTTAGTTTGAACTCTGCGCTCCACTACCATGAAGTTGCCCCAGCCGTGCACTTCCTTAGCTCTCTTTCTTATCTATCTTTCATTTCCTCAGAATAGCTAAATAAAATAATGAGGTGTCACTTTCAAACACGTAAGTAGGAAGTGGGCCTGTATTGCTTAGTCATCAACGGGCTGACTAATTACTAGACAATGGTACTTGTGGGGACTGAGCTGACATTCAGGCACAGGAGCAATCCGGATTCCGCCACTTCTCAGAGCATCGATAAAATATATATGGTTCGCTGTTTTGTTTTCCTTCGTCACCTCTCTGACTCCACTCCTCTGTCCGTCACTGCTCTGCTCTCTCCGTGTCTCTCCGGCATCTGATAGGTTTTTGGATCAATATTCAGTCAGAGTAGAGTGACCTTACTTGGTGAGGCTGACCTGAGAGCTGAATAGAACATCACCTTGCTGAAAGAGAAAAGTGCTTCTCAGGCATTAAGCTACTTCTTCCTGGCAGGAGCAGGATGGACCACGGAACACAGCTGACCTGTGCAGTTATATGAGCTGCGCTTTATCAAAATGCAGCCAATAAGATGAAGATCTATTGCAGACATTCATTCTAATGCAGCGCCTTCTCATAGTCATAGTGTAGACACTGTTTTCAGCCATTGACGTCTTAACTTTTCTGACTCCTTCATGGGTTTAGTGATCTCTCGCACACACCCCCATATTGTTTTCTATTCTACATAATATGTCAGTAATACAGAAATATGTCAGAAGTGATCAGGAGCAGATCTTCAGTGCACCTCCTCTGTTGATGAGAGAAACACCAACACAACAGACTTTGGTTATGACACGGAACAACCTATGAGTAAGCACACTGAGGTCGTCACTATTTTGTACAACGCAAAGACATTTAGATTAGTTTGAGCAGCGCTTCAGGATCTTCTTTGGAAAAGCTTCAACCAGCACAAGCTTACAGAAGCAGATGTTACATTCACCTTTTTCATTTGTGTTCAAGCGTTGGGTGACAAGCAAAAGCAAAATATTCAACAGCAGTTAGGTTAAAGATCCAGATGGAGAGAAAACTTCAGTTCGTTAGTTGTAAACTAACACGGAAGAAAGCAGCTGGAATAAATAGATTCTACCACAGATTCAGATATTCTGCAATTTCCCATCATCTTATTAATATTTTACTTCATCCAAAAAAATATTTAAGCAATCTTCCAACCAACTCTGTATATTACCTCATTACTTCATAAAGCTCTGCTTTCTCTGATTAATGCACTCTTTGACATTTGGTGGCGAACGTTTGGAGGCTTTTAGGTGACGTGCTACGCTTCAAATTATTTAGCACGGTATCCAGGGAGCGTCAGTGGAAAGAGCAGCTCCTCTCTGTCTTTGTTTCCTCCCACTGCTTTCCCTCGCATCTCGACGGGACTGATAGGCTCGTGGCCGCAGGTCAGAGTAAATTATTAAGACTTGCAGTCTGCTCTGTGTTCGTCCATAAATGCTCCCCCCGCCCCCCTTCCCACAGCACTCAGTCCATTTAGGAAAAGAGTGAACAGGATAAGGAAGCGCTGTGGTCAGGGGTGGGTGGCGAGGGCCAGAAAGAGAAAAACCCATGTGGAAGTTGGGAGACGCCTGGGAGTGTAGATGACAAATTGGAGTTTCTTATCCTGCCACCTGCCTCATGCCTTGCAGCGACGTATCAGTGCATCATTCCAGAGCAAACATGCTAGGTTGAAAGGGATTTCTGGCTGTCGGGGTGCACATGTTTATGCAGAGCGATTATGCGCTTGCAAACTAAAGCCAGGGAGGGAGCGTTTGGGTGCTGCCATTAGAGAGTTGTTAAGCTACTAAATGGCTGAGGGTGAAGAGAGGCCATTACAAACAGAGGAAGGGGGAAATGGAGTTGTTTTCATTTCCATCAATAATTCAGGATGTGTATTATCTCCTGCAGTGTGCAGAAGCAAACTTCATGCCTCAGCAAATTTTGGCCCCGGTGCGCACAGACAGGAGGATTAGTGATTGTTTGTGTCATTTTGCACACAGACGTGTAATTCATGCAAAGATGGCATTCTTGCTGTCCAAAACTACCGACTACAGAGAGGATGTGGGTTGGTTTTTAGTCTGTTTTTTTTTTCCTTCTCTGAATGCCAGCAAAAGCAGTTTATATTTTAATAATGATGACCCACATTCAGCCAGTGTGTCAAGATCCCGCACCGGCCAACTCCAACATGTTTAAGCCTCTTATTATAGATGAATGTAAAAAAAAAAAAACATAAATAAATTATAACTACGGTCCATTGTACAATGGTGACCAAAATTATTGGGACACTGTTTGGCTGTTGTTGTTGTTGAATTGGCCATCAAAATAGCCATTGAAGAAATAAAATATCTACAAAGTCATCATTATCTTTATAGCAGAATAACAGAATAAAACCATCATGATTGTAAGAGATTTAAGCAATTTTAATCATCAACAGTTGTAAACAGCGTCCATCACCATTCTTAGTCCTAGTAGTCATTTTTTTTTAGGCAGGTGTTTTGAGGGGAAAACATATATAGGATCTACCTCACCAGGGGCACAAAGCTCATCATTTATTGTTGAAATAGGTTGTTAGCTCGTCTAAATTGAAGGAATTTAAACACGTTCAAAAAGAGGAAACAGAGACTAACAACAATGTGAGAGTGAAGAAAAGATTCTTATAGGATTGAAAAAAGACATGGAAGTTAGTAAGCACAGCAGAGGAAACACTTATGTTATGTTTTGTTTGTGCTCTACTTTTGACAAGAAGGTTTATAATGTGAGTTTACATTTTCACTCCAGTGGCTCAGACTGTTGGCCATCAGTCAGGTTAACCATCTGGGCTTATACATCCCGCTCAGTAAACACTGTCCGACGGCTGCTGCAGGGTTGTGCAGTCTGTTTTGTCAGGCCTCATATAATCTCATGACACCGGCTCATAAACTTCTGTCTGTCCTGCAGCAGAATTTAATGTCAGAGTTGAATAACAGAGAAATGCCCGGGTCGTGCATCGGACCAAACGGATCAATCGCATCCTCCACTCCGCTGAGGTACACGAATGTTTGGACTGGAGTTGATAAAACAAGGAGTTTGATTAGAGCGGCGAGAGCCAGAGGAGCCGTGTGTTTTCCCAGCTGAGGCAGCTTCCGTTATCATTATCATTCTTCTCATCATCAGGCTCTGTGGCTGCCGAACAGATGTGCAGCTCAGCAAACATGGTTAAATCTGGCAGTTTGCATTCTTCAGTGTCCCACCTCTCATGCAATTAAGGAAAGCAGAGCTGCAAAGCCTAGCGCGCGGCTCTGATGGTTGTGTGACCGGGTGTGTGCGCAGGTGGTTTATTTTAAAGGCAAAGTAGAGCAGCAGCAATTAGACAACAGGCCTGGATCAAAGTAATTGGACAGTTTGGTCCGCAAAGTTATTCCTCCAAAGTCTTGTGCGCACATGAGCTAGCGAGAAAGGGAGAGAGACACGTGCACAGGCACATGCACTCATATTTTTTCCCCCTCTCGGTTTGTGTTAAATAAAACATGGCTTGTGAAAGTGTGTCAAAGTCTCATCGAGTGCAGAGGGAGCAGGATGGAAGCTTCCTGCCCCCATATGAGACGATCAGATGATTTGGTGTGCACGTGTCTCCTCTGTCGGTGCACGGCACAGATGCTATTGTGAGTAGTTTGGCCTCTGTGTTGCTGTTTCTCTGATCGCATCGTCTCCTCTTTCTTCTTCCTTCCACGCTTTTCCTCTCTCAGCCTTTTGTGACTCGTCTCTCCACCGCCTACCGCAATTATCTCGTATCTGCATTGAAAACCAGTCAAGTAGTGACGCGCACACATACACAGGACCGGCCTCATTAGCACTCCCCCATACAGGAGATCCATTTCGCGATGGAAGCAGGAGAGGAGGAAATGAGAGGACAAGTGTAATTGGTGGGAGATGGGTGGAGGAGCATATTCGTAAATGGCCAGGACAAGGTTTTTATGCGAGGTGCTCAATCGAAGAGAAAAACATTTAGAACCAAAAGGAGGCATTCAAGAAATGGACGATGCATTCTAAACTCAGCAGGCTCAGCAGCCTGTGTTTGTTGACACTGATCTAACATTGAATCCCTCTCATGGAGCTTCCTTTGTGCTGCTGTGTGTCTGCTAATGCAAGGGTTTGAAGAAAAAACATGAACAAAGAAGAATGAGGGTAAAGTGGAGACTCGAGATGGACTGATGTTGAGATTCCTTTATTCTTTTATCTCCCATATTAGTTGGCGCTCAACAAAGTGGGCCAACGCAGACTGCTCATGAATTCAGACAGAATACAACTTCCACCAACAGAGAAAATGTGGCCATTTCGTCAAATTCTTCTTGTTCTTCTCTTCTTGGCTGTTCCCTTCAGTGGATATTAAATATTGAATGTTATTTAATGTTGAACAGTATTGGTAATATTGACGTTGAACTGATAATTGTGGTTAATTGTGATTACGTCATGTTAACAAAACAAAACAAACAAACACACTGGCACCTATTCTGGTACCAGATGTCAGCACCTGCGACCAATTAAACTTGAAGCATGTTGTTGTACTTGGGAAGGTTTTTCCCTCAAGTCTAAATTTTTTGCTAGTGTTGTGCGTTGCTTTGGATCTCCTCTCACACCAACAAAGTTCCCATCCTCTTTCACTACATCCTTAAATCTTCTCTTTTGTCTGCCTCTAGGCCTCATGGCTATCAGCATCAACCTCAGCATCCTTTTACCCATATATGCACTGTCCCTCCTCAGTGTGCCTACCCTAACATTAATTTTGAGAAATTGTGACCATTAATTATTGTATCTTGATTAATGTAAGAGAAAGCTATATAAATGAAATACTAACATAAAATAATTAACCTTGCCAGTGCTAAAAGTGTGTACTTTAAACGTTCTCGTATTTGCTCTTACTGGATCTCTACTGTCTCAAGTGCTTGGTCCTGGCAGCCTGTAACCTATACAACGCAGGGCAGGAAGTGATCAACAATGGGTCGGCACATTTATACTTGTGTAGCAGAGGGACCTCAGTTGCAGTATGTGTCTGCCAGTTCTTAAGGAGGATCTCAAATCTGCAAAAACCCTAATCGGTTGAAAAGCCTTCCACAGGGTAGCTGCATAAAATTACCTTTGAATAGATAAATAATATGTGGCTTCAAAGGGCTGTGTGTGATATCGGATATGTTGCCGTTAGTATTCTCATGAGGCTAAAGACAGTTCAAGACTTTGGCACTGTGAAGTTTATCTCTGTGTCCAGCTGCAGCTGGAGGCCACGCGCACTGCAGAAAGCATATCAATTGCCAAACAAACTGTTGGAGCTCGAATTCTGGGTCATAAAATGTACCAGTTGCAGGCTGTGATTAAGAGTTTGTTGGTTGGTTACACTGGTTTTACACTTTTGTGAGCAAAAAGTTTTGTTTTTTAACACAACACCATGGAGTTTTCCAATAACTTGTAATGGGGACAATGGAGCCACTGGCACACCACCGCATCTATTTTCAATTCACAGTCGTTTAATGTAATTTAATTTAATGGCATTAGCAGATTTAATGTAACCCTTGATTTTAATCACTTATGTTCCCCTCTTTGAACTTTCCTCACTCTTAATAGATTGTTCATCTTTCTATTTCTAGTTGAAATTATTGTGAAATTAATTACTGAGAAATCTTTTGTGTGATTAACATATATATATGTTGCCTTTGTAAACAGTGCCTGTCAGAGCCAAGAAAGTAAATCCGGAATGTGGGATCTAGAGTCATGTAGCCTTTTTATCCTTAAATCCTTCTTCAAAGCGTCTTTGCAGAGTTCTTCTTCCGCCTGTCAGAATGTGACAAAGCCTCCCAGAGGAGGTGATAATCGTAAGTGCAGTTAAGGTCTGTTTATGTTGGTGTGTGAAGTGTTGCTGCAATGTTCTTGTGACGGGGGACTGGGCAGGCAACTGAAATGATCCAGTGTCGTACCAGGCCAGCCAGGTGCGCTGTGTCAGTGTCACGGGTTCCTCTCTCCTTGTTTCAAGTCAGTGAATTTGAAGATAATTGTAATATGTTTTAAGGTTGGAAAAACTTTTGACATACTGTCCTTTTGGAGGTCCAGTTGAATGTCATCTGTGTAAGATGTAGAGGCCACACAAAATAAGCTGTATAAAACACACACACACACACACACACACACACACACACACACACACACACTTTACTCTCTGTTTTTACTCTGACAGCTTTCTTGCCTTGATGTGAAAATTATTTTTCTTCCAACAACACTGAATTTGTGCCCCCAGATCAATTTAATTGCACCGGCACAAACGTTCACAAACACACAGGCAGGCGCTCTCCCTTCCTTCTCTTTCATATGAAGGGCGGAGCCTGCATGTCAGTATGGAGAGGAGAGGTAATTATTTGCTTGGCCAGACTGAGCCTGTTCTGAGTCTCAAGGACGGACTTGCCTGCAGCTGCAGCAGCAGCAGCAACCAATTTCAAACCTCCTGAACAGAGTGTAAACAAGTGTATCTAAGCGGACGTGCATATGTGCGCGTGTGTGTGCGCACACTGTTCACGATGTGCGCGCACCTTAGAGCATGCATGGAACAATGGCACTTGCAGCATCATCCTTGCTGGTCCAACCAGACCTTTGGGGATCACAGCTGCGGTCCAACTGATACATACATACATACCCCCTACCGCATGCACACACACACACACACACACACACACACACACACACACACACACACACACACGTCCCCATTGGCTTCACAGCTCATAGCAGGGATGGGGAGCAGGAAATTGCGGTTGTGGAGGAGATTGGAGCGAGAGGCGGGGGGGCGGGCAGTTCCTGGAGAGAAGGAGAGAGGATAAGGTGGAAAATTGGACGAGGTGCTGGGAGAAAAGAAGAGAAAGACTTGAAACAGTAGGAGTGAACAGACAGGACAACAGTGGGAGAGATTGAGACTGAGGCTGGTGAGAGGCCAGGATGAACTGATCGTCACAGACGGCCCAGACAGATAATGTTTCACTTTCTCACCCAATAAAATATTTTATGACAGCAATCCCCAGATGACTATCTGCTTTTTTTTTTTATTATTTGCCCGAGTATTTTTATTTGTGTTTACACTCGCGCGCCGTTGAATGCTAAGTGCGCTCACATGGGACCGTGCCCAAGCGTGCGTGTGCGAATGCACCCAAACTGCAACAACTGCAGAGGCTTGAACATGACTTTGTGGTCAATTTATTCTTGTTTTTTTTTTTTTTTTTATGGGTTTGCCAACTGCCCAACAGCTGCAACTCTAAAGATGTGCCAAACACTTTTGAGTAATAGCCCTGGACCACTGCAGCCAGGAGACTGGCAGCAGCGGGCAACAACGATGAGGCTCATGCCCAGTTACTGGACCCATCTGTAGGAGAGCTGTGAGAACAGTCAGTCGGCCCATTTATTTACCATCAGAGGCCCTCGGTGCTCTACCTGACGATTATTTTTCAGATTTGTCAGGTGGAGTTCATACAGACACAGCATATAAATGTGTCTCCTGGTGTATTTTATGCACAATTAAGCCAGTCACTCAACAAGACAAGGCTGCCACACAGGATAATATTTCAACCTTGGTTTGGGTGGGGGGAAAAATGGGCTGCAACACATTGGAGGTTTATTTCATACCTCTCACGTCCTGAGGACAGAGACGGGGCAGGAACATTGCAAGGACATTAAACCTAATCACATACATCACCTCACATGAAATAGCACTCCTATTTGAGAATCTCTCGGGGTGTGAAAAATGTGTTTTTATGGTGTTACGGCACAGTGCACATGAGCTCCATGAGAGTAACCATTTTTTATGGGTCATAAGGCATTCCGTGTGGGGACAGGCAGCGCGGCTGCTCAGCGCTTGGCGTTTTCCCAAAAAATATCATTCACGACAACCGCAGATGTGGACCCAGTATAACTCACAACCAACATCTGCTCAGAAATGCTATTTCTTTATTTTTTTTTCTCCTCCTAAATGATACACTTAGACTCTCTGCTCATGCCTTGTGTGTATGTGTAAGTACTGACATTGTGGTATTGATCATAATGTAGCTGGGTGGTCTTGCGCTCAGCTGTCAGCGCTGAAATGAGGAAAAGCCTGATATTTTGAGACAAATAAATGCATCAGAAGTTCATTTGACTGAATTTATTCCCTCCGCTCAGCCCTCCGTCTGTGCGAGAACTGAGTTTACATGCTGAGGTAATATGTCTGATGGGGCCAGTTTATGAGTGGAGAATCTCCCGTCGGTGTAATTCACAAACTGACCTCGGCTGTTTGACTCATTGATTTTTGTTCGAGTGGGGCTCCTAAAGCCTTCCCAGCAGTTTCTCCCTGGGAATCCATCCAGGAAACACACCCTGCGCCCAGGCTCTGCCTCATTCCGTGGGCATCTCAGACTTACTGCAGAAGACAGGGACAGCTCTGTCTGCCCTGGACTGCCGCTGGTGTGCTTGGGTGCACTGGACGCCTGGATGGGAGGATTCCCACAGGACTCGCTCCCACTGATCATTACCGTCTATGAATAGCTGCTGCATTGCAGATGGAGGGCAGGGAGGGAGGTGAAGGAGAGTTAGATCGGGAACCAAGTGGAATGGGACAAACAGGAAACGGAGATGATGGCTGTCTGTGAGTGGAGGAGGGAACCATTTAAAATTTCATCTTCAAGACAATAGGTAAACCACAGAGTGTGAAGTAATCCTGCAACCAACGTCTTTGTATCATACGCAAACTACTTTGCACATGAGCCCACTGAACCAGGTTTCTAAAAGTACATTTGGTCATGGGGGAATCAAGGAGGAGGAGAAATTAGCATAAGGAGGATGTTTTCATCGTCTCATTACAGGGTGTTTGAAAACGACTAAAGTGGCCTGGTAACTGACTGGTACAGACACATTGCCAGGAACTCAAACACGTGTTGTGTTTTGTTTTCACGCGACATTTAACTTACCTGGATTGACTATATTGAATAGCCTTGATTTAAGTCCAAACATGTTCTACGAAACAGGGGACATGCAATATAATATGAAATTAGTAGCTGATGTCTCTATATTCCTTTGCACCACAGCCAGGGCAAATAATTTGATACTACTTACTACTTATTAAAAGACTGTCGACTTGAGTGTAAAGTGCAATTATGGGGAATATGCGGTGGCATCTTGTTTTCTCCAATTACCATCTCAAAGTATGTGCACTGGCATAAATAAAAAGAACACAAACAATTCTAAAAATATGTGCCACAGTGTCCCTCAGTCAGTGAAAATGTATTATTGCCGATGACTTTAGAAATGTATTCTCTCTTGGAGTCATTTACATTGATTCAAATCGTAAAATAAGAAAAACCACCTACTTATTCATGGAATACTTATTTACAAATTTTCTCAAATGAAATGAAATTAGGTTGAACACTTGAGCATTTTAACCAAAAGTCAAAAAAGACAAATTAACTGTCTCGCCTGCATGGGGATCTTATCTGAAGGGAGCACACGTTCATTTGTTGTAGGAAACATTTGAGGTTTGGTGTGTATGAAAATGCTGTCACACACACACACACACACACACACACACACACACACACACACAGTCGCGCGCGCGCGCGCTCTCCCTCCATATACTCCAGCAGACTCCTCTCCCATCCTCCAGTCGCGGTTGACGGGCGTGCGGTTGTCAGGAGAGACGCGGCGCGGCGCGGTGCGGTGCGGTGCGGTTGACGGTGCGGCGCAGCTTTCACGGCAGAGCAGCTCGGGCTCTCCCCCCGCCATTTCATCGTGCCGAGCCCTGGAATGTCGAGTAGCGGCTCGGGCTCTTCCTCGCGGAAGGAGTTCGATGTGAAACAAATCCTCAGGATCCGATGGAGGTGGTTCGGTCACCCCGCCGTGCCTCCGCCTCACTCTCCGCCGCTGGGAGACTACTTTGCCGGGAGGAGAACGGGCGGCAGCTCCGGGGACGGACCCTCAGTTAGCGGCGGCGGCGGCGGCAGCCCCAGTTCAGCCGGCGTCAACCCCAGTACCGGTACGGGGAACCACGGCGGTCTGGTGGCCAGTGGCAGCGCCGGGTCGAACCTGTGCAACGGCGGCGGCAGAAAGTTTGTTGATTCGGCAGGGAGTCGGTGCGGTCCGGGCGGAGCAGCGGCTGGAGCGACGGGGAACTCTTGCCCTCGCTCCTTCAGCCAGCCGGAGTGCAGGAGCTCCACCGCGGCGTTGTCGTGGGTTTCCCCGCCGCCTCTTCGTCGCGCCCGGCCGGTGACGAGCATGGAGCCCTCCGGCGAGGCTCCAGCTCTGCAGCTGGTGCCCGAGCCCTCCGCTCATGTCGGGCTGGACGTAGAGGCGGCGGCGGCGGCGGCGGCAGCTGTGGCTGTGGCACCGTCGGGCTCCGAGGAGAACAACCACCCGGAGACGGACTCCAGCTCCTGCAGGTAGGAGAGAAAGCTGGACCTCGGAGTTTGGGTCAGTTTTTTTCCCCCTCGCGCCACCAACTTTCAGAAAAAGTTTTAGCACGGGGTTTCGCGCAGCCTTTTCGCCATTTAACCGTCAAATAAAACACAGATGTGCTCCAGAAATGAATGACTCGCTTTGTGAAACTTTAATCCAGCTATAGCTTTTGAATATATTTGCATTCGCATCAATGCCACGCAGCAGTGCTGGAATACGAACTATACAGAGGCATTGCATGAGAGATGTTGTGTTGTGTGTTTATTCTTGTGGGGCAGCAGCCTGAGGGTTTGCTCAGCTGACCGAGCCCCTCCAACCTCTCCAGCAGCAACCACAATATCTGAGGCCACAAAATGCACCCGCAACGGGAGATGGGATTTTTCAGAGCCACATTAACAGTATGACTCCAGGGCTCAGCTCTCTATATGGAACTGCCATAGGCTACTGTTCGGAATTTGACATTTACAGTGTTTTGTTTTCAGCTGCCTGACTCATCATCCGCTCTTGCCCACAGTCCTGTGGTCTCTGCGCGGTTGTGTGCACATTGCACATTCTAGATTGTGTTGCCCTGGCCTGAGAATGCATTTAATTGATAGTCACCATGGAAGCGGCAATCAAAGCAATTAGTGTGCCGCAAATGTGCTGTTTCCAAGGCACGTCTGTCTAACATTCCGACTGTAAATGTCATTGAAAGAACAGAGGACAGTGTAGCTCAGTCTGTTTATGCGCATGTTTACTACAGTGGCATCCTAATGCACCTGAAAGCCTCCTAACTCACTCTATGCTCCCAGGGCACACACATCACAAAACATAAATGATTCATAAGGCATGCACACACTCGTGTGCACCCTCAGTGGGAGTAAATACACGTGTAATTAAAAAAAAAAAAAAAAAAAAAATCAAAACTCTCTTGTTTTTGTTTTGTTTTAAACAACCAGTATTTTTGAAGGTTTTCATGTCTTTAGGTATTTATGCTTGCAGTGCTGCTGAAATGACTTCTTGGCGCCCAGTGCACACACACAAAATGTCACTCAGCTTCTGAGAACGTATTGTTAGTGCGTTAGAACGTAGAATCCATGTCTTCGCACATGCCATGGTTGCCATACCAACACGACGGCCATCCGTTTCGGCAGCATGAATGTACAGCTGTGTGCATGTCCATACTGTGAGTCTTCCTATACGCTACTCATCCTCTCGTGTGGAGACCAGTGTCCAGTGGTTGCGCTCTCCACCGTACTCCAAGCAAGAGCACTCATGGGCAGGATCCCAGACGGGATCATGGGAAGGGACTCGTGCAGGATCCCAGCAAATCTACGGCCTCGGCTTCGGGCTCCCTTGAACCTGCTCTCCTTCTTTCCCTTCCACTTTGTCACCCCACCTTGTGGCATCCTCCATTCAATTTTGTACGCCTCTCCCTCTTCTCCCCCCTTCACGCTCCCTTCCCCCCTGTCCCTGCATTCATCTCAAGCCACCCTTCACCGTCCATTTGCCCTCTTTATTTGCTTGCTAATGTGTTGGGAAAACAAAGGCATTTGTTTTTGTGTCACGCAGGATAAAACATATGATCGTGCAGTCAGGCGCCGTGCCTGCGTGCACGCCGTATATCAGCTCACAAAAGTGCATTTACTTTGCATTAGCTGTTAGCCTGCAGCCTAATCAGGCAAGATGGTTAATCACGAGGGATTGCGCATGCATACACGCCCGTGTGTGTGTGAGTGTATGTGTTTGTGTGTGTCAGAGAGAGAGAGAGAGAGAGAGAGAGAGAGAGAGAGAGAGAGAGAGAGAGAGAGAGAGAGAGACTGAATGGCAGCGAGTGAGTGTCCTTGCCTGGTGCAGGGGTTTAAAAAATCTGGCAGCATGGTGTTTATTCGCCTCAGACACACTCTTTCTTTCTCCTCTCTCCATCCCTCACTCTGTTTCTCTCTCGGTCCACGTTGAGTGCCTGCCAGGCTCAATTAAGGGGACTGGAAGGCAACATTCTCCCACTTCAAAGCATCTCCTCTGGCTGAATTTAGCCACACCATTCATCTACCCATACTCTCTCTCTCTCTCTCTCTCTCTCTCCCTCTCTCTTTCGCACTCACTCACTCAGTCACTCACACACACACATGCACGCGCGTGCATGGAGGCTCACAAAAAGGGGCAGGACCATAGCCAAAAAGCCTTCTTGGAGAGTAAGAGCAGGACACAGAGCAGAGGAAGCCGAGGCCAAGATGGATGTTAGGATGATAGGTTGAGGTGGAATGGAGCGAGTGATGGATTAGTTCAAGTTATGAAAGAGAGGACGGGATGTGTGAGCTGTGGAGGACGGAGGCACATAGGGGGATGACGCATGCGGCGGCGCACACCTGAACGCGCCTATACACGGTACACTATAGTGCACTGGACTTTATTTATGTGTTCCATATTCTGTTCAAGTTCACGTGTCTATTTTGATCCCTGGTTCCAGTGGAGGAGCTTTTCACAAAGAATTGAAAAAAATGTATTGATAGATTGTTAGATTGTTTAAAAAAAATAACCCAGCATATTTAGCCTGTTGTTTACAGCCTCCTGTAAAAAATGTTTCTTTTAAAACTGTTATTGTTGGAAAATAATACGGGACCTTTAACCCTATCATGAAGTTTCTCACTAATCTTCACCATTTCAATATGAAAGCTGTAATCTGGAAACGAATAGTAGATAAGTCAAATTGTGTTACAAACATGGTCAGATGAACTGTTGCATATCAGTCCCATTCTGGTTCTTGCCCTATCAGTATGGGACCAGACCAGAGTGATGAGCATCCTTTGAAGACAGAGTCACTGCTGTTGGAGAGAAACCTCAATGAAACCTGCGCATGTGAAAAAAAAAAAGGAAATGATAATCGCATCATTCCACGGAGCGGCAGTTTCCATTGAAAGTAGAACAAAGACTCTGCTGCTGATGAGCTTCGGCTCTTTAAAAACAGATCTGCAATGCATGCAAGCTCCTCCAGTAGGAAGTGCTGTGATGTTACCTTTTATCTCCAGTCAAAAAAAAAATCAAATTTGTCTGTTTTGAATGTGACAAATCTGAAGTCTTTGCCCATTCAATTTGAAGGGACCTCTTCTCTTTCCAGACATCGTTGTGTGGATGTTCGGTTTTCCATGCGCCAAGTCTGGTACAAAGATCTGCAATGCAGACAAACAATCCCATTGAAGAATTGCAGAAATCGCCTTCCTCCTGCGTTTAATGGCAACATGACTGGAGACTTGGCAGAGGAAGGGCACACTCCTGCCCACATTCACATGCGCTCACTTTCACATCCCTAAAATAGTGCAATTTCTCAACATTATGGAGGCAAAAATGATTCATCTTTGTGGAATCAGTTCATGTTTTTAAGTCCCTGATGCTGGAGGGCCTGTCCTGCCACGTCTGCCGTTAGATTAAAAATGGAAGCAGAACTCCGGCTCACATTAATTAAATGGCGGTTTGGGAGCCAAAGATGGCTGATGATTCACAAGGTGGCCGTATTATAGACGAGCGCACACATTTCACCATCTCAACGACTGGGTGGAATACAAAGCAGCGCGCCGCTTCCCACAACTTCCACCAGTGAGCAATGATCCTTTTAGATTCAAGGAAGGTGTTTGGGGCGCAGAGTAAATTACTATAGATGCTCTTGGGCTCTGCTCTCACAGCCTGTAATTGTCACCGGCTCTTAAAAGAGGGCTAAATCCATTTGCTCATTTGCCTTAAGTAATTGACCTATTAAGGTGAATTTGTCTTGCTTGGGGCGACGTACAGTTACCCCGTTGAAGAGTGGAGGAGAAGGGAGATCAAAGGCAGGCAGTGGAATTGAGCAAAACACAGAGCAGCTGGTCGCAGCTAGCTGCGTTTCCATTACCCCTAGAATTGCGCAAAACCTAAATATTGTAATAAATCAACTGGTCATGGAAACACCTGAACTTCGAAAAACCTCACAAATATGGCAAAAAGGTTTTGACGCTCTCACAAGGTGGTTTTTCAGACGTATCGATGTATTGCAAAAGTGTAACTGAAATACGTTTTTTTGCATTTACGTTATGTTTGGACGGAGGAGAAGACGGAATATTTTTTACAAGTAATCAAAGAGAAAACAACAACAACAGAAATAACAACATGCGTGACAGCAAACAACATCAAAATGCAGATGCAAGGAATTAGAGAGGGAAATGAGGGAGAAAGGCTTTGAAAAGCCGTGGTCTCACGGGATTTTACGAGAATTGCGGCTTATGCGCCATAAATCACACCATTCAATAGAAACACCTGCAAATCGCAATTGTGCTTGGTCGAAATTTTAGAAATATTGCTTTTATTTTGCAACTGTCATAGAAATGCTGTGTGGATCTGCGTCATCACAACGCACTCAGAGCCTCTGTGTCCTTCTCTCCTGTCTGTGTCCCCGTCGTCCCCGTGTGGGAACAGGACGTCCAACAGCAGCGCCACGCTGTCCTCGTGCGTGTCCATGGAGCCGTGCGCGTGCCCAGAGGAGAGCATGTTCACCGCACTGTCCCACGCTGACGCCACCTTCCGCAAGATGGAGGGCTACCTGAGGTCCCGGCAGCTGTGTGACGTCATCCTGGTGGCGGGAGAGCGCAGGATACCGGCACACAGGTAGGAAGGAGCGTCTGCGGATCTGTTCGCCGAATGGTTTGTTTTTGGAGGTGGGAGGGGTCCTAAAAATCAAGAAGAAATGCAGGCAGTGTGTTTGCTTGGTTTATGCCTTTTTAAAGGGTAAAGTCACACAAATTGTCACAAACGTAAGTGTGCAAAATACGTTTTCTGCATTTGACCCAACCATCTGAGGGGGCAGTGAGCAGCAGCGGTGCCGCGATCAAGGGTCATTAAGGGTGCTATTAAATGTATTAGTGTTATTTTTATGATTTTTCTCACGTCACGTCACGCCACTCCCATAGTCCGTAGACCGTTGGCGCACTTTGATGATTCGCCATGTCTTTCGATAATAGGCTTCTCTCATACAAGTTGTGATACTTTTCCCTGTCCTTTCTGCGATATGCGACAGCCAAGATTTCCTTGGTCTTCCTCCAGCTCAATAAACCTCAGATGTCAGAGAGCATTTTTTGCTGTTAGAATAGAATAGAATATCCTTTATTGTCGTCACACGATAAGTAGTCACAACAAAATTGCGGTCAGATTTATTAAAGGGAAAAAGTTTGACTCATTTTTCGTCACATTTTAACGGCCACATATTTTGCGAAAGTTCACCTTACCAGTGTTTTGGAATAATAATATTTGCTTCGGGTCTCCGAATGAATAACAATAAACATGATAACTACACAAGACTTGAATATGGAGAAAATATGGAACCTTTTAATAAAAAGATTAAACGTCTTTTCTGCTTCAAGCTTCTAAAATCTGTTGGGTTGCTTTGTTTGTATTTTTGGGATTACTAATTGCATATTAATCAAAGATAATGTACGATAAAGGAAACAGACTAGTAATGACAATTTGTGAAAAAAAATGCAGCATATTTATCTGTAATCAAAGAGGTTGTAGGTGCAAGCATTAAATGGACTTCAGCTTTTTGCCACGTGCACACACACACTGTATGTGTGTGTGTGTGCACGTGGCAAAAAGCTGAGATGCAGTGTTGGCACATCAAATCTTATGAACACTCACAGACACAGTGTGTGTCATGCTTTTATTTTTGTAGTCCTAGTGTGCCACGCACGGTCACCTGCGCCTGTGAATCACACTTTAGACACGTGCGCACGCTGTCACCCACTTCAGGTCCCCCGCCCCCTGTTCCTCTTTGGGCAGGCGGCCGCCGCTGCTGCAGAAGAGGCAGCAGCAGCAGCAGCAGGTCCATCTGCAGGGCGAGGAGCCCTCGGTCAGCAGGGGGACTCCTTTATCTGACCAGCTTCATCGTCTGTCCCCTTTCAGCGGGTCCTCAGAGCACAGATGGTGGCAGACAAAGAGCCCACTGTCTGAGGATCCTGGTGGTGTGAGTGTAAGATTGTCCTCACAACCTAAGTCGTATACGTGAGCGAGTGTGCACAGGGGGCGTTTGGTGTTTTGGTTTTGTTTTCCAGGATTGATTTGTTGTATGAGTAGGATTGTTTAAAAAAGGAAAAAGGAAACTTTTCTGGGAACAAACCGCACACCCTCTTTCTCCTTCTCTCCCCCACTATGTCTTACAAGAACACAAACAAAAAGCTCAGCACATTCTGAACAGGGCGCCCCTGTTGTACTGTACTGTACTACACTGCATATAGCTGCATTTTTCTTCTGGAGTTTGATTCAAGTGGCACACTTCGAAAAAAAATAGAGCGATGCTTTGTGTTTCGTACAGAAATGCATTGTCTTGTTTATCTGTTTTTTTATATCTCAGTACAGGCACATTGCTGTAATAAACACTCATTTGTCAAGTAGTTTTTTCAAAGTGCTTTTGGGCCAAATTATCCTTATAAGCAGGGCAGTAACACATTTTGCATTCAATATTTCCTAATTCGCTTAATTCTATACATATCTAATGTAATAATATTACATATGGAGATCATTAATAAGTAAATTAATTTGTTTGTTCTTTCATTTGTATTATTCTAATGAATCTGAATGAAACACCGCTGTATTTTTCCCAGTTTTACTGTATTGATTACATTCCTTAGTTTTTAAATCCTGTTTTTATAGGGTGTCTTTATGTTCTGACTGTCAACATTTATTAATAGCGCTCATTGAAACAAATGGCATACACTGGGGCTTTGCCCTGATGCCTCGACTTTAATATTCTCCCTGGATTTCGACAAGCAGCATGCAAAGTCACACCAGGAGATACGGTGCAGAAACGATCCATCTTTGCACACCAGAGTGGAACTGAGGCAAGACATAGAACCCCATAATACTGCAGAGGCATTTTAGGCTGAGAGCAGAAAGGTGTCGGTGGCAAAGTTTCACCAGCAGCAGAGGCCTACGACACTGACGTGTTTGAACAGACTGCCTTTTATGATTGTGATTGCTCGGTGACTTGGTTGGCAACTGGCTCCTGCTGTTGCTTATGGCTCCCATATCCTGCGCAAACTGATACGGTGCTTTGTGACTTTCACATTGCGTTTCTCTATTTATTCACATAAACTTGCCACCTATTCCTTTTTTTCTGAGGTTTACTCAGCTCTGGTGCACTGTAGCTCTCAGAGATAAACGCACAAACTTGCTGCAGCTACAATGTTCCCTCGGTCAATTACCCAAAGTCTGCATGTCTGCATTCCAAATCTGCCTCAGCATTTGCACGCATTTGCTCTCTTCCATCATAAGCCATATGACTACTGTTTGGAATTCTCTGCTGAAAGCAGAAACGCAAACTGAATGATGACTGTGCAAAACTCATCACAACTTGAAGCCATCTGGAAGCAATTATTGTTTGTGCACACTCCATTGCCGAAATATATTTCAACGAAATCCGAACGAGATTTTCCTCATTTGTGATGATGTTGATGAAAGTGTCCTGACAGTCATCTGTCCTGAAAGCCCTCGCCCATGCCCCCGTGTTGTTTCCCATTCTCTTGTTTTTCCATGACAGCATTTTCTGCCTCCTGCGTTTCAGCACATCCCTGCTGAAAGCTAAGCAGAAACACAGTGTTCAGTTCCCAGCTCCTGCCCTCCTTTCCTGAGTCCTCGCCGTCTGTTTCCTGCTCCCTCCGCTCCCCTGTTTTGCCCAGGCTTTGCTCTTTCCATCGCTGTGCATCACACTTGCTTGCCATTTCCACATCAATTGGAAGGCTCATGAGTAAACTACTGGGAGCTGCACAGCTGTGCAGCAGACTCCGGACCCACATGAAAAGTGAGAATGTGTGGGGAAGTGCAGGGAAGAGAGCTGAGAATCGGATGCCGATCGGAAACCTGGCAGAACACATCCTGCTGACTAAAGCTTTTTTTTTTTATTTTTAATCCCTGTTTGTCACACTGCACGAACACCGCTGTTCTCTGCTCCAGGCTATTTGTCAAGGTCCTAGTGTCAGGCTCGGTAATAAGATTACACACGCGCGTGCATAACACCACCAAATTGGGTGAGCACAAACGCTGCAACACAGACGGTGGATTCAGTTTACAGTAAGGGCTGAAAAGGACATCCAGGCTTTAATGATCCGCAGCATGCTGTTGAACGGGGTTTTTATTTAATTGTTTAAAAGAGATCAATAGTTGTGAATTGATTATTACAGTTGATTGTTTCTTGGATGGCAGGTCGCCATTTCGAGCGAGTTCACCGGCTCTGATTTGCAGTATTCAAGGAGCAAGTTTGCAGACACATTTAGGAATCTCAAGTGTTTTTGAACAGCAGCTGAATCACTCAGATAACATGCTGAGAGCTGCGAGGGAATGAGCACCGCAATTTGCAACATCCCCTACATCCACATTTTTAAATCAAGGTTTTTCAGGAAGTTGTCGAAATCTATAATCCAAACATCTCAAATTCGTTTTTTGCTGATAATTCAAGATTGAAGCCATCCCTGCAGGAAACCTCCCATCCTTATCTCTTATTTTTCATGGATTTACGAAACATTCCATCAGTCATCGGGCTAAAACATTCCTCCTTGTTTTCTAATTTTGTACTGGATGCCTCTGTTGTGAGATATCAGGTTGCTTTATTTCCAAGTCGGTGGTTGTGTGACAGCCCGAAAATGAGGAAAGAAGACAATAAGCTCTCTCTCCACGATGACTAAGTGGGTGTGTTAAATCCGCCTGAGAGTAGCCGTAACTTCACGGTGACACACGAGTGGCGGGTCCCTCCAGCCGCAAATCATTAAGCGTCTTTTCACCGGTGACCTTTGAATAATTCCTCTCCATCCTTCCTCCGACGGGCACTCCTTCACTTCTCAGACTCTCTAAATTTTTTACGATGACCTTAAAGTAACTACGCTCCTCTGCCTTTTCTTTCACCTTCTGTCTTTAATACACTGAATATGTTTCACACCCACCCTAAAGTCTGCAAGGAGTCTGTCTGTAGGAGGCTGCAAACAGAGGGCTAAATATGATCAATATGTTTTCTGGAGATCTATAGAGGGTTTTCTTTCATAAACAATGGGTAAGAAAGGGGTAAACACACCATAAAAGCCTCCTGAGGTTTTATTTCGCCTTTTAATATGAAATATGTGGCTTTAGTTTCCACATTATGACACTGTTAAGCCAGAGGTTTTGTTGGTCCCTTATTAATGATGTTCACAAAAAAAAGACCCAGGGTGCCAATGTCACATGTAGTTTGTGCCCACTATTGGTGTCTGTGTCTCTAAAGAACCTGTCAGTGAGGTAAACTGGAGCTCCCATCACCGTCTAACGACTTTTAAAAGATTAATAACCCAAAACCAATGTGTTTCCTCTGCAAAATGAGTTCTGAACAGGTCTAAACGACTGTCAAGCCGTGGTTCTGTGTGGGCAGAACTCGCTCTGTTGGATTTGAACTAATTTTTGCATTTTAACGTTTAAGGACCTTGAGCTCCATATCCACAATATGCTCGCTAAGCACAAACATCTGGAGCTGCCTCAGGCCTCTGCCAGACTCTTGTTTGCACACTTTCCTCCCACCTCTAACAACATCTCCTCGGAGAGACCAGGCTTATTTCTGCTGGGAAATTTGGCCAATTTAATATTTAATATTGCAATCACAAAAGAGCGATTTTAATTATGTCTATGGCTAATTGTGTGCCCAGTTTCTCAATCCTATGCCGTCAAAGCTGCCGCTTTCAGAGAGTTGGCAGCCGGTACTTGGGCGGATGGAGGGAAGTTGTGTGTGAGACTGTCTCTCGGCATGTTTTATTTACATAACCCCAATCTGACAGCGTAATCGGGGTGCTAATTCAGACATAAGATCTTCATCATATTAACGTAACGCCCGGGGGACCTTCAGTCTATCAGACAATAAGCAGCGGTGATCAGAATCCTGCAGTCCTACAGTGTGAAATTCCTGTCTTCAAAAACTGTTGAAAGCTCTGCTTGCTGTCTCTGCTGCTCTTTAAAACAACATTACCACCATAGACGTCACTGCCTTGCAATGTTGACACTGTGGTTTATACTTTTTTGGACAGTTTTACAGTGACTTTTTCAAGGAATTTTTAGATTGCTAATTTTTTGTCAACTAATGATCACATGGAAAGCATAAAGTGTAATGCCGGTTCTCTCAGAGCTTAAGAAAAGCTGTTTGGACTGAACCCAGTTGTGGAAAACATCCTCAGAGTATGTCCCGCCTCTGAAACCTCCAGATGATTCATCCTTGCAAACATTGATTGTGTTGGGGGAAATGTGCAAAGATACAGATTGAAAGATAGTTCCCTTTTTTAGTGGATGATTTTATATTTATGAGTTTAACAAAGTATTACATATCAGTCTTACCGGTTGGCATTTCTCTCATAAAAGATTGACAATGCGCCTACAAACTGAGAAAAAACACAGCGGCAAGCAACTGACTGGTCTGACAGAAGCACTACTGCGTTTCAAATTGAATTCATTAAATAGTGTTTATTTAATCAATTAGTCCCTACCAATTAATTTGAATGAATCGCCTGAGAACTGCAGAGTGTCTGGATCCAATTGCAGCCTTGAAAATAAGGAAAACAGATGAGATGAAATAAACGCGTGGTGCATGAAATAAATAACTTAATGACTTATGTTTGTTGTAAAATTGACAGAAATTTAGATAATCATGATGGCGATGTGAAGTCAATATGTGCCCTTTTGTTTCTTCGACCGTGCTCGTCTTCCCAACTCACGCAGACTGTCGCTGGCGCGTGTGAACGAGCTCATCCCAGACGTTCACCTGAGCTGATTTTTCCTGATTTGTTGTTTTCCGTTGTTGATGTGTGAAAGAGGCAGCGACGGTCATCGCTGCTCTGCAGACAGTTGCAGAGGTGGTTGATGGTTCTGTGGCCAGCTGCTGTCTTCTGGTCTGCCAGAAGACAGCAGCTAGCCGACCACTAGCCGAACAAATGGGTCAACGCCATTGAAAAAGTCTGTTTTGAAGAAATGGCAAAGTGTCTCATAACAAATGTGCTTCAAAGACAAAGAAGAAGAACTTGTGGCTTATATGGAAAATGCTAAAATATGCCTAAAGAGGAGCTTAGATGTGAACTCTCGCTTGATTTCGGACAGTGCTGTATCAGTGACAGTGTCACTGATGTGCGCTACAATGCCTTTGAATCATGAGTTCCAGTCTGTGAAGGGTTTCTTCCTCCCCTGTCAGTTCAGGCTGATGTCGACATCAAGGTCGGCGTGTCCCGTTCCTGGTCCATCCTCTCTGAATGATGACTGACATGTTCTCTCGCCCCCGCAGGCTGGTCCTCTCGTCCGTGTCCGACTACTTTGCGGCCATGTTCACCAGCGACGTGAGGGAGGCCAAGCAGGACGAGGTGAAGATGGAGGCCGTGGACCCCGACGCCTTGTGGGTCCTGGTGCAGTACGCCTACACAGGTAAGAAGAAGCGTACATTCCTGAAGAGGACCTGCAGCTTCCTCACTGAAGGTTCCTTGTTATGCCCCAGTCTTGGACACATCATGAAAAGGCCCCATCTTCCTCACTAACAAACAATGATTTGTTTGAGGAAATGTTGAATTTATAAAAAATACATGATGAAATATATAAAGCTGAGCTATAGGCTTCAGCGTGGACCAAGGCCAATCCGACTTCTCTGGCTGCCGCAGGCCGCCTGGAGTTGAGGGAGGACACCATCGAGTCGCTGCTCTCGGCCTCCTGCCTGCTCCAGCTGTCCGCCGTGGTCCAGGCGTGTTGCTCCTTCCTGATGAAGCAGCTCCACCCGTCCAACTGCCTTGGCATCCGATCGTACGCCGACGCCCAGGGTTGCAACGACCTGCAGAGGGCTGCCCACGCCTACACCATGGTGGGTCCGCGTGACGTTCAAGCGAATCGCGTAGAGGCGATAAAAACGCCACCTTCGACTCCCTGCTTTGAGTTTTTTGATCATTTTCTGGGTGTTGGGCGTTGTTAACAAGAAAAAAGGGTGCGTGTTGTTATAGCTCGACACACCGTCGTCGCCACAATGGCTGTGTTCAGCCGATGGTTGCTATGGCGACTGTGAAATAGCACCTCTTCTTTTTCCCCTTTCTTGTTCCGTTTGGTCTTTATGTGCCGTTCTTTATCCCTCCCTCCCTCTGTGAGTCCGTCTCCGTCACTGCCCCCCCCCCCCCCCCCATCTTCTATCCTCGCTCTTTGTTTCTCTTTAATTAGATAGGTGTTCCTCTTGAATCCTGGTTAATGATGTCCGAGCGGCGACTCTGTCTGGGTGTGACTCTCTCTCTGCCTGCGTCTTTGCTCCATTCATTCTCACACACACGCACATGGTGTAGGAGTTGGTGAGGAAACTGGGAAGATAGGAAGATAATTGTCTGGACTGTTGAGCCTTTTATCAGTGGAAGTGTTTTTTGGGATCACATCATGGCCAAATGTTCTTTTTCCAATATTTTTTCCAAGATTGGTTGTTACAACAGCCGTCCTTTCCTTTCCTTTGCCAGTGTGTTTGCGATTCCAGTCTAATCAGTTCAGTGTGAGCTCCACTGTATGCTGTAGCTCTCGGCTACAACGGTGTGCAGATTGGAGAAAGGAAAAAAGCAAAACACATCCTGCAATGTAATCAACATCGATGCACAAAACAGCATGCGTGTCTTTGCTCTCGGTTGGTTAGTGGATGGAGGTTGTAGCAGCAAATTCCTCCCACGTCTTTCTTGTACCGTAGTGCGACACAAAACGGAAGACCAAAGATATCATCTCTTTTCTTTCACAGTGGTGATCTTTTGTAAACAGTAATGTTCTGTAAATCCTAGTGTTAGCATAGTGCTACTGATGTAGCTGCACAGTTGGTTTAAGTAAGTTTAACTCAACTGACACTGTTTTCTTTCTCCTTTTTATCTTTCGCAAACATATCATTATCCAGTTGGTCTTAAAGTAATCAAATAGCTCCACACCAAAGCGACTGGGATCACCTTTTTTCCTTGATAATTTGCTCTGACCTTTTCTCCTCTCATTCACTCTCCTGTTTCAACATTTCACTCATCTCCCTATGACCTTTTCCGCCAGCCTTCCCTCCCATCTCTACCCAACTCTTCCTCCTGCCCTTACGTTCCCCTCGTCATCTTTTCCACCTCACCCTCTTTTAATTCTCCTTTAATTCATTCATCCCTGACGAGGCCGCCTGAGAAACGACACTAATGATTCGTTTCCATCTTCGCCCCTCCTTTCGACTGTATTCATCCTCTTTCCGCTAGGAACACTTCTTAGAGGTGGTGGGAGGCCAGGAGTTCCTGCTGCTCCCGGTGGAGGAGATTGAGAGGCTGCTGGTGTCCGACGAGGTCAACGTGCCGGACGAAGAGACGGTGGTCACCTCTCTGCTGACGTGGGTCGGCCACGACGCCGCCACGAGGGAGCGCCACCTGCCCCGGCTGCTGTCGCACGTCCGACTGCCGCTGCTGCGGCCGCAGGTGAGCTCTAATTGCGCAGTGCGAGGGAGATTTGTAATGGAGTCGCTGCTGAGGGTTCCTCTGCAGAGAATTCACAGGAACGCTGATAAGCTGCACTTGATTTGACAGCAGACTGGGTTTTCTTTTTAATCTTAGCAGAAGCAGAAAGTCTGGCTTTCATTGAAGAGGCATGAAAAGAACCTCTGCACCCCAGCTTACTGAGTAATTAGCTGATTATTTAGTAATATTATAATAATAAAATATATATTATATCTTCTTCTTCTTCTTCTTCTTCTTATATTATTATTATTATTATTATTATTATTATTATTATTATTAATAATAATAATAATAATAATAATAAATATATATACATATATATATATATATATACATGTATGTATATATATATATATATATGTATGTATGTGCGTATGTCATGTTGATTTACAAAGGTTACATTATTTTGACTTCCTGCTTGCTTGCGTGGTTTGGATATTTGCCATCATGCGGTCAACACGCTTCAAAGCGAAAAAAAAATGCGTGGCGAAAATTATGCAATTATGCGGGAAAAGATGCTGCGTTTGGACCGCAGCCATTACATCACCCGTAGATTATTAGTTTAGCAGGTGCGTGTGTGTGTGTGCGTGCGCGCTGGTGTTGGCATACACGTGTATGTTTTTCTATTTTCAGTGTGTCTGTGTCACCTTCTCCCGTCTCCTCCCCGTCTTTACGCTTGCGTGCTGGAATATCTGGTCCTCTGGTTTGATGCTGAGATGTTAGTATGCAAGGCAGAACCTCGGTTATTGCCTCCAGCGCTGGGCACACAAACACAAACACACACATACACACACACACATTTTAAACCTCAATTAGGGTTGATAGATCTCTTAACTCGGGCTAATTCATCTCCTCTCCTCACCTCCCTTATCAGCCCCTTTCCTCACCTTTATATGTATATAAAGAAAATGTAAAGATTGTCCAATTCCCCCCACCCAACACACACACACACACACACACACACACACACACACACACCGATTGCCCATTCATCCTCCCTACCTCCATCTCCACATCTCCCAGGTGCAGCCCCGCTGCTGTGTGGAGTATGAATTCTTCAGATATATGGCTTTGCCCTGGTCAGCTGAAATCACAAGTAGCTGTAAGATCCAATCTGGAGATAAGATGGATGGCCGAGAAGCAGAGCATTAGCATGCCAGGTGTGTGTGTGTGCGTGTGAGAGTGAGAGAGAGAGAGAGCAACACGCTCAGAGCTGCCTTCAGGCTTCGGGCGATCACCAGCCATTTACCACCATCATGCTCCACCAGTCGGCAAATTAGCATTCAGCGACGAGCCTCGCCAGCCGTAAAATGCCAATAAATTAACGTTCAAACCTCACACAGATGACCAGTCAATATTCCTCAACTAATTAGCGAGCCCCCTTGTCTCTGCCGCCATGTAATTACTCATCAAGACATTGTCAATGCATCAAATTAATACCTTTAATCTCCTCTCGGGCCGTCGCCGCTGTCACACTCGCGCACTCTCCCAGGACTCGTTTCCCCATAGCGGCAAGTTCGCAGGACGGAACCGCAGGTCAATAAATGCCCACGGACGACTTCATTGACAGTCATCGCATGAATGCAGATTATCGTTAATTGAGAGCGCAGCGAGGCTGATGGAAATTGGTTTTTGAGTCTTTTCCTGGTCGCGGGCAGATTGCTGAATGATCTTGTCTGGAATCTTTCCAGCCTCAAAAAGTTGTGATCTAAACCCCAGTCAGCCAGACTCAGGGCCATTGGCTGTGACAGAAGCTTAAGTAATGACCGTATGCTGCCCTGTTCAAACAAAGCTGGAGAGATTTAGCATGGATGCTGCAGTGGCATCAGTCCACTTTGATGGATGTAGTTGTTCCATCCTCCCGACCTCCAGCTGACTGCGTTCTGAGGTGATCTTCATTTTTCATGAACCCCGTATGCAGTCAGCTTTTCGTATGAATAAAGAAGCAGAAGGTACAAAAGAGAAAAAGTGACTCCAGTTCCTTCCATACTTCAATTCAAATTCATTTCTGAGCAGGAGGCCCTCTGCTGGAGTTGCTGCCTCCTGTGGCTGGAAGAGAGGACGGACACAGAGAGGTTTGGTGTCAGCAGGACTCGGCCCTTATCTCACTCCCCACAGCCGCTGATGGATAAACACAGCAGGACGGAACAAACGCCGCGTTCTGTCCCTGTCCGTCTTTATTGCACAAACGAATGAATGCAGAAACGGGGTCCACACTAATTTGTCCCTGGGTGACTGCACGCAATAGAAGTGTGGCTTCACCCTGGTGTGTAAGCGGCTTATCCGCTCGCCGTGCTCGCTTTATAGCTCCTCCAGCCGGCTGGGAAAATTGATTTTTATGTTCAATGGCCAGATTGAATTTTATTTCATGCAAATGTCTTGGTTTACTATGTGCATATTAAGAGCTTTACAAAGCTAAGAAGAAGAGTGGGAATTTTTATCTTTGGGTTTTACTTTTGTGACTGATGCTCTGAATAAATATCTCCTATGCAAGAACTCCTGCACAATTTACTTATTTCAAAAGCTTTTCATTGCACAAATTCTCTCTACCTGGCAGCTATCCATTGCGCCATCAAATGTCAAATGCACTCAAGTAAACAACTGTCAGAATGTAAATCAAGCTATTTGTGCCTTTGCGCTTCAGGGAAATCCTCTTCCTCATCACCATCCTCCCCTTTTCTGCAGTGGCGCTGATTTTCTCTTGAGTGTATTTTAAGGAACAGGCTGGTAGATTGAAGTGAGCTGTGCTGCAGCCCTCTGGCTCAGTGTGTGTGTCTGTCTTTGTGTGTGTGTCTTTGTGTGTGTGTGTGTGTGTGTGTGTGTGTGTGTGCGCGCGCGCGTGTGTGTGCGCGTGCGTGTGTGTGTGCGCGCGCGTGTGTGTGTGCGCGCGTGTGTGTGTGTGTGTGTGTGCGACAGAGATCATAGATGAGTTTAGACACTAGAAAGCTGATGACATGTGGACCACAGATTAGTGCTGCACCGTGTCGGCTGATTAGTTTGTGTGTGCATGTATGTGCACGTGTATGAGCACAAGAAGACACTAATGGCTGCGATTCTCATCTGATCTGGTCGTCCAATCGATGGAGGAACAGCTTTCTCTCGACCGCCGGGCCTCGATGGCTGATGTCTCTGTGACCCACACTGGCCGTGTTGCAGATTAGCGATAGGCAGATTGGTTAGGCGCCCATTGCCATCAGTGCAAATTGTGGTCGTTCGCAAAAGCCGCGTGCCGCCACAGATGGTCGAGCACGTCGCTGTTTGTGTTGCGAGGCTCCGCACACTGAAACCGAGATGATGCGCGAAGCTGTGAAAATGTACACAGGCAGCTTCTGTTGTCGTGTATTTAAAGGTAACAGTCGATTTTCTAGCGACTGCCTGACTCTGTTAGTGGACAATAGCTGGAGACAATTGCTGACCCGCCTAATAGGGCAGCATTTCTGTGATGCGGACGTTATACATGTGATGACAGCTAAATAGTTGTTTGTTACAGTGACCATTTAAAGATAAAATAGGCAAATTGCAAGGTTTAAAGTGAACACGCACTGCTTTTCATTCCTGGCTCAAGTGAGCCGGACAAGTCTGCTGCAGGCTGCAATTATGGTCTGCAGAAGAAGAAAAAACAAGTTACTTTAACATGCAGAGGGCAGCCTGGAAATACACAGAGAGCAGAACAGAGACTTCTGTCCTGATGTCATTCTATGAAGTTATCTGCTGTTATTGTGCTTATTAAATAACTCAGGGAGCCAGTTTTCGTCTGTTTTATGTGCATACGCTCTATCTTTATTTTATCTGACCCAACAGCTGTTTTTGTTTCCGTGCGTGCAGTTCCTGGCCGATCTGGAGTCCAACCCTCTGCTCAGGGACAGCATGAAGTGCCAGCGGCTGCTGATGGAGGGAATGAAGTATCACCTGCTCCCTCAGCGGCGCCCCCTGCTTCAGAGTCCCCGCACGCGGCCTCGGAAGGCCACCGTGGGAGCCATGTTCGCCGTGGGAGGCATGGACGCCACAAAGGGTAACAAATGCTGCCGTGCTGTCCATATAATAATACAATGTTTCTGATTTGTGTGTTTGTGCTTTGAGCTGCGCAGATTAGCTGCAAAAATCATTAGTTCCAGGTTTCTGATGCAGTGATACGAATCTCCCATCCAGAAGGATGTAAAATTCTTTCATAAATCCAGCGTCTTGAAAGGCTCTGTCTTGCTCAGTAGTCTGCATGTGATGTTCATCATGAGATGGGCAAAGTACGTCGTAAAAAGATAATACTAAGCTGAAAGATTATGGGTTTTATTCAAGGCGCCGCATGGAAGAATTGAGTATGGCTCTGCAGTTTTGTGTCTGTTTTATGCCCATCTGTTTTTTTACTTACTTAATACTTACAAAAGCTAAACAAGACACAATTCATTAATTATACACAGCCAGAAACTGTTGAAAAAAAGCCTAATATCAAAAAGGGAGGACACAAATATGCAGTCACTCAAAATTTCAGAACACTCAAAGCACTAAAGCAAGTAACTCTTTCAACAACTCTGCCAACCTGAGGGTAAAAATAAATATTTCATAAAGATATTGATTTTTGCCAAGAGTGAATGTCACACACTGCAACATCATGATATTTTTACATTTTAATATCAGTCGATTTAAAGGGCATTAACAGCATCCTGTTCCTGACTGCAGGCGCCACCAGCATCGAGCAGTACTGCCTGCGCAGGGACACCTGGAGGCAGGTGGCCACCATGAGTGGGCGCAGGCTGCAGTTCGGCGTGGCCGTCCTCGACGGCCGCCTCTACGTGGTGGGTGGCCGGGACGGACTCAAGACCCTGAACACGGTGGAGTGCTACAACCCGCACAGCAAGACGTGGAGCGTCATGCCTCCCATGTCCACGCACAGGCACGGCTTAGGTGAGTCCCCGCCTCGGAGCGCACGAGCAGTAATTAGTGTGGTCGTCGAGACCGCACCACCCGAGACCAAGACATTACCAAGACTAGAGAGGATCGAGATGGAGACGAGACCTGGACTGTGTACAGCGCCTTGCAAAAGTATTCACCCTCCCCCCCTTTGCTTTTATCTATTTTGTTAGATTTCAGCCTGTAATTTAAATGTTTTTCATCTGAATATTTTGTGAGATGGATCTGCACAAAGTAATCTAAGTTGGTGAAGTGAAATGAGAAAAAAAAATATAAAAGAATAATTTAACGAAATAAAAAAGTGGAAATTGGCAGGTGCATATGTATTCACCCCCTTTGCTATGAAGCCCCTTAAAAAGTGCTGGTGCAATCCATTACCTTCACAAGTCACAGAATTAGGTCAATGAAGTCCACTTGTGTTCAATCTAAGTGTCACATGATGTGTCAGTATAAACACACCTTCTCTGAGAGGCCCCAATGGGCTGCAACTCTACTTAGCAAGAAGAATCACATCATGAAGACCAAGGAGCTCTCCAAACAAGTCAGGGACAAAGTTATAGAGGGATACAAGTCAGGACTGGGTTATAAAAAAATATCTACATCTTTGATGATCCCCCGGAGCACCATCAAATCTATAATCGCCAAATGGTAACAACATGGGACCACAACAAACCTGCCAAGACAGGGCCGACCACCAAAACTCACAGACCGGGCAAAGAGGGCATTGATCAGAGAGGCAACACAGAGATCAAAGGTAACCCTGAAGGAGCTGCAGAGTTCTACAGCAAACACTGGTGTGTCTGTCCATAGAACCACAATAAGCCGTACACTCCATGGAGCTGGGCTTTATGGAAGAGTGGCCAGAAAAAAGCCTTTACTCAGTGTTAAAAATAAGAAGGCACGTTTTGAATTTGCCAAAAAGCATGTGGACAACCCCCTAAATGTATGGCGGAAGGTGACCTGGTCAGATGAGACTAAAATTGAACTTTTTGGCTACAAAGGGAAATGCTATGTCTGGCAGCAACCCAACACTTCCCATCACTTTCCCCACAGTGAAACATGGTGGTGGCAGCATCATGCTATGGGGATGTTTTGCAGCAGCAGGGACGGGGAAATTGGTCCCCATAGAGAGGAAGATGGATGGTGCTAAATACAGGGACGTTCTGGAGCAAAACCTGTTTCAGACCACCTGTGATTTGCGACTGGGACAGAGGTTCACTTTCCAGCAGGACAACGACCCAAAGCATACTGCTAAGCTACGCATGAATGGTTTAAGGAGAAGAAGTTAAATGTGCTAGAATGGCCTAGTCAAAGCCCGGACCTCAATCCGATTGAAAAGCAAAGGGGGGGAATACTTTTGCAAAGCCTTGTATGTCACATCCAAACAGAACAAGTGACCAGTGTCTCTGTTGAACTCAAGTTTGCATAGAGATAAAGATAGAACAGCAACATTTCTTTTCAGCAAAGCATCTTTTAAACATTTTCTTGAACATTTTGCTGCTTGGCCAGCTATTTTGAACCATTTAAAAAAACAAACAAAAAAAACAACTTTGCTTCATAAAATTCAAATTCAAGGAATAAGGGGGCGTACAAAGCAGCAGCTGGAATCTTTTCTCATGTTATCTGTCACAACAGTGTTGGCTGAGTCCTGACTCGTCTTGATCAAAAATCCAGAGACCAAGATGAGACCGAGACCCTTAAAAAGTGGTCTCGAGACCACAGAGTAATCTCCAGGACTACAACACTAGTAGTGATAGATGAGGAGGATGGAGGGAAAAAAGTCGGAATACTTCCACGGAACACATTTTAGTCCTATTGTTTGAATTTTTGTATTTTCCATTCCTTTTTGCTCCTACAAGAAACAACAGCTCAGGACAAGATGTGATGGTGTCTCTCACACACTAACAGAGAAAAAACATTTTTTGCCTGAGATGTGTGTGTTTTTGTTTCGTTGCCTTGATTTAATGGTGCGTGTGCAACGCTGCAGGGGTGGCCGTCCTCGAGGGGCCCATGTACGCAGTAGGAGGACACGACGGCTGGAGCTACCTCAGCACAGTGGAGAGGTAACAGCACAGCTGGCAAACAGCAGCTTCCCTTTTAGCACTTCCTCCATTAAAGGATCCCTTTGCTCTCGTTAGGAAAAATCATTTTAATCTAAATTGATTCTTATCAAACTGTACAGTCACTGTCACTTCAAAGTAAGAATTCATAGATCCAATATTATGTTAAATGCACTTCACCAGTGCTTACATACTAGTGTATGTACACCTTCATCGCTGGTGAATCACCCTTTACTTCTTCTGCTTGATCCACTTTCCAGGAGGTTGCCTTCTAAAACATGCATTTGTGGAAATCAGCCATTTGTGATGTCACAAAGGGCACTGTCGCTTCTCCCTGCTCAGTAATGACACATTCCGCCTTCAGGTGCTCCACTCGAAGCCACCTTGTTTAAACCCCCCTTCCAAACATGTGGGAGGCACAAGCATTATTTTTAGCAGGAAGGTGTGAACAGACGGTTAAATAGATTGATTGATGTCATGTCTTTATCCCGAGGGAAATTCAAGTGGGGCCAGTTGCTCACACAGAACCTGTCACACACAGCACAATAATAAAAACAAGTTATAAATAAATAACAAGGTGAAAGTAGCAATAAATACTAACAAGGGTGCACAACAACAACAGGACATAAATAGTAGCAGGGGGTAGTTTAACAACTAAGCACAAAGGCAGACAATTATATAAAGAAAAAAGAGCCAAAAGTGCATCGGTGACTTTTGGAGAGGGACACATTCTGAAGATCTATGCAGTGTTTTGGATATTTAGTCTTGCAAGGCTGCTACACTGGAATCTAAGATGATTAAAAAAAAGCTGTTGTTATTATAGCTGTTCAGCTCTGTGTCATCATGTGCAAGTCTGAAAAAGGTTGAAGTGTTGTTTGCGTCACTTTCTCCAGGTGGGACCCGCAGGCTCGCCAGTGGAGCTTTGTCGCCAGCATGGCAACCCCCAGGAGTACGGTGGGAGTGGCCGTGCTCAACGGGAAGTAAGTTTGCTCGCCTGTTACTGCTGTGTTTAGGCTTTGGCAAATCTTGTCGACGCAAACACTGTGTTCACACCACTCGCTGAATTGTCACAGGTCAATTCTTTTGGGGGATTTTTAACCCCCGAAAAACACTCAAAGTTTAATCCCCATATGTGAGCAATTACGCTGTTATTCCCGCCGGCTGTTTATGCCTTGAGAACGGGAGCTCTGAAGGAAAATGTGTTCTACATACTCACAACCAAACTGTCAAGACGTGCGCACATCCAGCTGCTGATTGGCCGTCGCTCCAATTTACCGCGGCAAACATTTCGAATCGCGGCGTTAACGCCGACTGTCACCGAGCAAACAAACATATTTGCCGATATTAATAGTCGATTTGATGAGGATGAAGACTGGAATCTGTTTTACGGGCCCCGGTGTTCTGCAGCAGCCGGCTGTAGAATTTATGGGCAGCGCGATGTTTCACTGCTCCCTTTATTATTCAGTGCCTCAGAGAGACACTCTGCTGAAAGACTTTATAGATGCTAATTAATACAGAAACAAGTGATTTGCCTAAGTATGCCTCACAGTGGTGTGTGTCCCTGTGTGTGTGTGTGCATGCGTGAGTGTGCGCGCGTGCGTTGTTGTTTTTGCTGCTTGCTTTTGTGAGACTTTATGCGTGCCTTGTGTATTCTCTGGACTCTTTTCCTGATGGAGCTCATTACTTGCCTGA